>NC_069004.1:16687812-16724466 GCF_001194135.2 Octopus bimaculoides
TATAAGAAGTTATTATACAAACTCTTGTATCTATTCTAAATATGTGAATTCTGATTAATAGAATAAATAATGGCAACTCTGTTGTCAATTTCTTTAATACTTTGGATTCTTTTTTACTTATAGGTAATTCTGATACAAACTTTATGGATTGAGTTTCTTGTCTCTTTCTTCGCAGATATCTGCAACCACCTGCCACTTGGGTATCTGCACAGTTGGAATCGAAGCAACTGTTGAAAATCTGTTTGAAAAAACTAAAAGGCCTTAATAAGGTAAAGCTGGAAAAAAAAAAAAAAGGTGTTTGAGTTTTATGTACAGGATGGAGGTGATTGTTGTATTGTTTTGTATTTTGGATTTATTTCAGCAAGTTTAGAGCTACATCTTTTTTACTAAAAGAGGTCTTAATTCTTCTCATTTCTAGGTTAATTTAATTGATGCTGGCTTTATCTGGACAGAGCCACACTCCCAACGGATCAAGCTGAAGTTAACTATACAGAAAGAAGTGAGGACATATTCTTTTATTCTGTTCAGGGATTGGGACTGCAGCCATGTTGTGGCACCACCTTGAAGGGTTTAGTTGTACAAGTAGACTGTAGCACTATGTTTTTAAAAGGCTGGTACTTATTCTGTCAATTTCTTTTTACCAAGCTGCTATCTTATGGGGACATAAACAAAGTAGCACTGGTTGTCATGTGGTGGGAGCAAGATACAAGCATAAGAATGTGGTGTACACACATGCATGTATATACATATGTATTTGTAAGTACATGTAAATATATACATATACACTTGCATACACAACATTCACACAGTTTCCATGTACCAAATTCACTTACAAAGCATTAGTTGGCTTATATAAGTAATGAAAAGTGGATGTTATAATGATGATGTTTATGATATTCTCCAGTTGAAAAAGGACAGCTGCACATCACATATCAGTTACTGTCCAGTCAGTATCATGAACTGTATTGTCCTGTTGATGGAACTCTCTCAGAGAAATACTCTGGGAATCTCTTAGCCTTATTCAACCCTCACTATTTGGATTTATCCCTAAATCCAGCTTCTGTGGCCGAGTCATTGAATTTGCTGAAGGCATCACCCAAATCACAGGTCGCAGCTCATGATTAGATGTTATCCATCTTGACTTTACCAAAATCTCTAACCGTTTAGCATTCAGATTATTCGGGCAAATGTTTTGCTTATTTATTCACATTGTTTTGAATTAATCATGCATTAACTCACAGCTTTGAGATTCCAATGATGTGATTGTTTAGTTTAAGAATGACATTGTAGGGTTGGTGTGAGAAGCTGGATCAGGCTGATTTGAACATAAAACAAACTTATATATTTTGGCTTGGTATGGCCGGTATAACTGGTTGAGTCCTTCATTTCTGGTCAAAAAAATTTATTACAGAACTACGACAATATTCTGTACCCAGTCAAAACTGAATGGATTTGATGGATGGAAACTCAAAGAAGCCTGTCATGTATGTGTGTGTGTGCCTCCTTGTTTTGACATTGTATGATTGTTATAAAACAAGTGTCTGCTGTTATATAAGTGGTATTCTGTCTGATCTATTTAAGCATGGAAAAGTGGACATTAAAATGATTTTCATCTAATAATCATTGCAGTTACAAATTTTCATCTCTTTTCAGTGTATATTTGTATGGTTATAAATTTATCGACCTACTGAAAAATGTTTAACTGATGAAAATGAAGATGATAATAAATTAATGGTTTCCATTTTTTAAAATTCAGATTATTAATGGAGCTGTGTTACAGCAAGTATTTATAGTAGAGTTTACTGTTCACAACCAGATGTGTTCTGATTGTCACCGTGTTGAGGCTAAAGACTTTTGGAGGGCTGTGGTTCAAATCAGACAAAAGGTTAGTTATTCCTCTCTTCTTCTGTTTCACTCTCTCTTTCTTTCCCCCTCCCCTCGATAATTTTTCTGCAAGACAATTACTTGGTCATCACTTTTAATAATAAAATCATGAGATGTTCAATTCCAGTTCATCCCTGATAAGAAGGCCTATGATCGAAGCTGTTCTAACCTTGATCGTCCTATCTTTTTGTACACTTTAGATTATTGTGTCTAATGCATCCTTTATTTAATGTGTAATTTGATGGTAATTTGACTATTCCTAACAGTTTTAGTAACTATGGAGTTGCTCCTTTGATGATATGTAATACTCCTTTTAGTACCCATGTCTATCCTTAGCCCATAGTAAGATTGGAACTCAGTACTACAAGCTAAAAAAGCATTTGTTTGTTATACATTGCTGTGGCTGCTTACCTTTTAGTGCTGTTAAAGGAACTGGACCATTGAGATGAACATAGAACTGCTGATGTAATTAAAACATTTGACACAATCTCATAACTTAGTACTCTTATAGCACTTTACTTCATAATGCAACATCTAACACTCAAAACTTATTATCAGATGTAAAGGCTTGTTACTTATTCGTGTGTTATGTTCTTGAGCAAGACACTTTATTATTTCTCATTGCTCCAGTCCACTCAGCTGGCAGAAATGAGTAGTTCCTGTAATTCAAAGGGCCAGCCATGTCACATTTTGTGTCATGCTGAATCTCTCTCAGAACTACATCTCTGGGCATTGCTCAGCCTCTTTCACGTTAATTTCACAAGCAGGCTGTTCCGTTGATTGGATCAACTGGAACATTCATCTTTGAAGCCAACAAAGTGTCAGTTTACTTCTGAGTAAAAATACCTATGTTAACCCATCTGAAACTGCCTATAATAAAGTATTCATATTTATATTAAAATTTCATAACATGAATAATGTCATGAGATTTCAGTTGGTTAACACCAGCATCATATACTAATCTATATAAAGTTACAGATATTTTAATAAGTATTTTGATGCTTCAAAATTTTAATATTTCAAAATTAACTGAATCACACAATCAATCTGTTCACAAGAAACATAGTTATGAATGGTTTAATCTGATTTGGGTAAGATTTGGATTGATGTTAGAGCAGGTACTGAACAATGAAAATCTGTTGCAACTGTTTTACTAATTCCAGCTGTTTTGATTGTTGCTGACTAGCTTAATGAAATGCTGTAATAGATTTCTCGTTTCTTTGCAGACACAACACAAGAAAACATTCTATTACTTGGAGCAACTTCTGTTGAAGCATAATATGTACCAGAACACTGTAAACATTAAACCTATGCATGGTATGTATAGTTGAGCATCATCTTTAACTTTACTTTTTCCATGCTGGAATCAGTTGAACAGCTCACTTTTCAACATGGTGTCTATCTCTTTCTCTCTCCCTCCATTCTGTGGTCCTTTTATCATCTTTTGTGAGGCTCTTGAAATCAGCCATGTCTGCCCCTTTCAGTTTTCTCCTTCCACATGCTTTTCCTACCTCCATCCTTTAGCAATTTTTCATTAACTGTCATTCTTCACATGCATCACATACTATTGCAATCGTCTTGAACTCTACAATGAAAGCCTTCACAGCCCAGTTTCTCTCTGCACTGTTCACGCTTGCTGACATTACTCACCCAGTAGATCGTGCTCACTTCATTTCTTTCCAGTTTTCACATATTTTACTTTGCCAGTGCCCCTGGACTGGCTCTTGTGCGGGTGGCACATAAGATGTACTATCCTGAGCGTGACCGTTGCCAGTACCGCCTGACTGGCCTTGTAGGGTTTTTGAGCGAGATCGTTGCCAGTGCCCCTGGACTGGCTCTTGTGCGGGTGGCACATAAGATGTACCATCCTGAGCGTGACCGTTGCCAGTACCGCCTGACTGGCCTTGTAGGGTTTTCGAGCGAGATCGTTGCCAGTGCCCCTGGACTGGCTCTTGTGCGGGTGGCACATAAAAGACACCATTTCGAGCGTGGCCGTTTTCGTGCGGGTGACACGTAAAAGCACCCACTACACTCTCTGAGTGGTTGGCGTTAGGAAGGGCATCCAGCTGTAGAAACTCTGCCAAATTAGATTGGAGCCTGGTGTAGCCATCCGGTTGCACCAGTCCTCAGTCAAATCGTCCAACACATGCTAGCATGGAAAGCGGACGTTAAACAATGATGATGATGATGATTTACTCATTCAGCTCCATGGCTTATCACACTTTCTGTACACTAGATTTTTTTCTTCTTTTTTTATGTATATATTGAGTAAATTTAATTATATTTTTTGCTCTTTGGAACTTTGCAACTTAATTACTCTGCAGATAAAACACAGGGCAATGAGTTTATTGACAATTACTTTAATGCCAATATATTTAATGCAATAGAATTACACATGAGAATTTATTGGGCACTTATTATATGACCTACTATTTTGAGTATGGCTTCTTAAGAATTATGACAGCTTGACATTTGATGATGATTTTCTTTGAATTACTACTTTCCACTAAGCAGTGCTAGTTTTTTTTTTTTTTACAAAATAATGCATCACAACAAGGGATATTGATGCCATGTATCCTGCTCAACTTCACCCATCTCATCATCCTTACCACTCCCTCTCTTTGTTATTGACCACTGCACAAATTCCTTCCCCTCTTCCTTCCATATTCCTTCCCCTCTTCCTTCCATATTCCTTCCCCTCTTCCTTCCATATTCCTTCCCCTCTTCCATCCATATTCCTTCCCCTCTTCCTTCCATATTCCTTCCCCTCTTCCTTCCATATTCCTTCCCCTCTTCCTTCCATATTCCTTCCCCTCTTCCTTCCATATTCCTTCCCCTCTTCCTTCCATATTCCTTCCCCTCTTCCTTCCATATTCCTTCCCCTCTTCGTTCCATATTCCTTCCCCTCTTCCTTCCATATTCCTTCCCCTCTTCCTTCCATATTCCTTCCCCTCTTCCTTCCATATTCCTTCCATATTCCTTCCCCTCTTCCTTCCATATTCCTTCCCACAATAGCAACTACTTTCTTACTCCCTCAATCTGTTCCTTCTATCGTACTTCAACCTCTCTCTCATCACCTTGCCTGAAATCATTGCTCTCTCCCTCTCCCAATTCCCTGTTCTCCTTTAGACCTTTTTGTCTTCGTGTTCCAAGGTTTCCTCACTAGTGGTGGCGCTATGAAAAAAAACATCCAGTACACTGCAAAGTGGTTGGCATTACAAACCATTGCCAAAAATTAGTCCATGATTCAGTCCTCCAAATTTTGGATTGGATCCTGTTGAACCAGCACAGAGAACAAACATTAAATGATGATTATATTATTTTTCATATAGGTGGTTTGGATTTTTATTATGCTTCGAAAAACGATGCCAGGAAACTTGTGGACTTTCTCCTGTTAGTGGTACCATGCAAGTGAGTTGAGTAGTATTTTCACATCCCTTAACAATGATTTTCTTTTATTTGTCATGCCTTCTCTTTGTGTCTTCAGTGTGACTCTGTTTTATGTTGTTAGTTCATCTTTTTAAGCTCTAACCATTGAGATAGCTTCTGATAGTCAGAATGTTGTCATACTCTAATTAGTGTGAGAAAAAGGGTTTTTGATCACAGTCCTGAGTGCAGGAAAAATATTATTTTGCTGCCCTCTTGTCCCAGGATGTATGGTGATTGTGCCATTGCTTAGAAAGCTGTTTTCTTAGTTCATATATTTAATTGCCATTTGTAACATTTTGTGCACACTTTTACTTATAAAAGCTAATTTGAATAAACATTTCCTCTCTCCACTTCTATAAAAATTATATGTGTATACTACATAGAAAACATTAAAAATTAAGAATTATCAACCAAGTAATATGAAAAAGTAAAGCCCTTGTAAATATCAGATATGCAGCATGAATCACTCAGCAAGATTGTTTACAATCAATAGGAAATAACCAAGTTTACTGGATATTTATAGAAAGTTAATATTTAGCGTAGTTTGTTCTTTTTTTCCCCTTTTTCACCACTAACATTGTAAATCTTTATTTGTTGTATGTACTCACATTTTTTTTACTGCTTGTTACATAAAATTTCATACTGTTTTTGCTCTGAAATTTTTACTTTCTATTGGATTACTATTTCACTCCACTTCACTCCTGTATTTAATGTTATCAGTTACCTCAGGTATCTTAATGGGATATTTGGCAGTTGAACAGCTTCAAAACATAGGGGTACTGTATTATATTTATATATAATACAGTACCCCTATGTAAAAGAAAAAACAATGAAGAAAATTTATTTTTTTTATGCATCAGAGATGAGAATACTGATATTTCAAACAAAGCTTTTCTTCATTTGTTGTAGTTTAATATTCAGTTTGAATTATTGAAGATATATGTTAATGTACACAGTAATGCAGTTTGCAATTGGTAGTTGGATGAGCAAGGGTTATCCTCAGCATTTTCTTAGCTTTCAATTCCTTTGTTAATTGTCTTTTAGGGAACAGTGAAAATACACACAACATTTTGGAAGCCATATATTCTCTGCTAATTTTGGTTTGTGTTTCTCTAGGTATCAGATAGCTCAGGAACTTCTCTCTATGGACATTCACAGCAACATTGCCAACTATAAATGGGCGTTCTCAGTGGAGATTGTCCCTGTGTGTAAGGTGAGATCTATTTGTTTGTTTTTTAAAATAATCATTTAAAAACAGAAAAATGGAGAAAAATTGAACTGATTTTAGTTATCAAAGCTGTAAATGTTTTCCCTTTGTCTGATTATATTTGTGTGGGTGTGTCGTAAGAAGTTTGCTTCTCAATCACATGGTTCCTGGTTCAAGCCCATTGCATGGTATCTTGGGCAAATGTCTTCTATTATAGCTTCAGGCTGACCAAACCCTTGTGAATGGATTTGGTAGACAGAAACTGAGAGAAGCCTATTTTATATTTATATATATGTGTGTGTGTGTGTTATTGTCTCCTTGCCTTTACATCACAATTGTTGTAAATGAGTGTCACCATTATGCAAATGGTGCCCATTGTTTTCAGTATTTTTTGGAAAACCTGTCTGGTCATCGGGAAATATTTTGCTTGGAAACAGGTGAAGGTTGGCAAAAGGAAGGGCAATGTCCTGAGCAATGTGAGCATGAGAAAGTGGTTGTTAAAATGATGATGTGATATACATAGACACAAAATGTATAACACTGCTTGTATAACAGTGAGACTTGTTTACAACTATTTCAGTGAGCTTCTTTCAGTTTCTGTCTATCAAATCCACCCAACAGGCTTTAGATGGCTTAAGGCTACAAAAAAACAGTTGCTCAAGATGTCATGTAGTGAGATTGAACCTGGAACTATACAGTTGTGAAGTAAACTTTTAAACTACACAGTCACGCCTGTCCCTAGCAATATATATATTCTGTGTGTACCGTTGATACTAGGGTTCTCTGTAGATTTTCATCATCCAGGCTACTCCAGCCGAGTGGCTGTGTTATTACTATGCTATTACTGGTTATGATGTACAGAGCAAATGTAAGAGAAATTATGATAAACACAAGTTAGTATCATTTGTTCCTTATGTGTATCAACATTTGATCTCTGTAACAATGCAATAGAACCTTGTGTCCAAAGCTGTCATTCCAAACAATCCCAATGATGAAACCTCCATCTGGAAGGAAGGAATGATGTAAACTTGAGTTTATCATAATTTCTCACACATTATCATTGTTTAACATCCATTTTCCAAGCGCTGGCATTGGTTGGACGGTTTGGCAGGAGCTGGCCTGCTGGAGATCTGCTTTAGTTCCATTTGTCTGTTTAGGTATGGTTACTATGGCTGGATGCCCTTCCTAATGCTAAACACTTTACAGAGTGTGCTGGGTGCTTTTCTCATGTCGCTGGCATGGATGCTTTTATATGACACTGGCACTTTTGTGTGACACTGGCACAGGCACATTTACATGACACTAGCACATGTTCTTTTATGTGGTACCATAAAAGAACACGTGCTAAGACATTTTGTCCTGTGTCTTCCTGGGTCTACCCCTTCCACATGTTCCCTCCACAGTTTGACACCAGCACCTCTTTATACAGCTGTCCTCATCCATATGCATCACATGCCCATATTAGCGTAGTCTTCTCTCTTGCACATTACATCTGATGCCTCCTATATCCAATTTTTCTCTTAAATCATTTACCCATCCTGCAGAGCATGCTGGCTTTGTTTCTTTCAAACCTTCTCATGTTCTTTGTAGCCATAGCCTGTGTTTCACTGCTATGCAGCATAGCTTTACTTACACAGGCTTCAAGCAATCTGCCTTTGACTCTGAGAGAGAAGCCCTTTGTTACCAACAAAGGTAGTAACACTCTAAACTTTGCCCAGCCTGTTCTTAATTTAACAACTACACTCTCAGAACTTTTTCCTCTACATTAGGCAGACACTCCTTCTCCCATGCATTCTCTACATTTAGCAACCTTTCATAGTGACATTTTCAAGTCTCTTTCTTTGCAGAATATCTAACTGCAAGTGAACTATCATCCATGTGGATACACTCTCTCCTCCATCATGATTCTCTCACACAGTCTTGCAATCTGAAACACCTGAAACCTCTAGTTCCTATGCCATATATCTTTATCTTTCTATCTATCTATCTATCTATCTATCTGTCTGTCTGTCTATACACACACAGACACTAGACTACCAGTGACCTGTTCGGTCACCAGGAAAGTCTGAGTTTCCTAGCAACGAAGTTTTGTTTCATGGGTTTCCCCCTCCCCCCAAGTTATTTTGCACGCTTTCAATGAATGTAACATCGAAATCATGAGTAAGTGGCTCCTTTCCCCAGAAAAGGAAAGATTTGGCTGCTATTTCTTGCATGCCCTGCTACTATGTAACAGGTATTTTGGGTCCTTTATCACAAATAGCAGTTATGTGGTAGCAGGGCATGCTAGAAAGAGCAGCCAAATTTTTGGCAGTGAGATACATTGAATGCACTTGGAAAAAACCTATGGAAAGAAAATTATTTCACACTGAGGTTATGAATGGTTCTTTTACGAAATATTTATGCCAAAAAAATTTTTGTAATGGTATCCACTTGAAAATAATTTTAAAAAACATTGAAATATTGTCTGTTTAAAGAAAGCTAAAATATAAATACTTATTGTACAAACCACTTACATTTTTGAAATCACATTCACTTAAAAATATTTCTAAATGATTAAAATATTGTGTTTAACAAAAGCGAAAATAGAAACATTTACTGAAGAAAAAAATCGTATTTTTTTGTTGTCAAGTTGGTCTAATCGAAAGGTAATAGTTACTTCCCTTTCAGGATTAAGTTAATTTCAGAGACTTATTCCATTATGCACCGTTTTGGGTATTTATACCCCAAAACCCTTAATATCTTCACAACCACTTATCCAATTTACATGAAATTTGTTTCATTCCATTTGTGTTTACATTTCAGAGGGCACTTCATTCATAGTATTTTCCCATTATTTTTAAACTATAAAGTTTAATTATATATTAAACATAAATTGCAATGCTTAAGATTCACTTCTGTTTTAAATGTCAACTTCCGTCTGAATTCCATATGTAAACAAATAGCTTTTCTTTGCTTTCATAAAAAATGTAATAAAGTGAAAAAAAAACAAAACAAAACGAGTAAATTATTTTTAAAAGTATTTTGTAGTGCTAAAACAATAATCCCTATCTAATAGAATTAAGTTTTCAAATTGTGTTAGACTGCAGTCATGCTGGGGCACCACCTTGAAATTATTTAGTCAATAATATCATCTCCCAACACAATTCTTCACACATGGCCAGATGTATGTTGCATTATCAAGAGCATCAAGAAAAGAAAATATAAAAATATTAACCGAGATGAATGAAAAGGGTCCATTTGCTGACTGTTGTGTCTGCAAAAAATTTCTACAGTTATATGAGACATTCATTACTCTCTTTTAATTGAAATGTACTTAAGTTTATTTTTAATTGCTAGGAAAGGGACACTAGAAATACTTAAGATGTCTATAAGTGAATATAATGAAACGACAATATAGCAAAACTCAACTCTTCATATACTCTCTTTTACTCTTTTACTTGTTTCAGTCATTTGACTGTGGCCATGCTGGGGCACCGCCTTTAGTCGAGCTAATCGACTCCAGGACTTATTCTTTGTAAGCCTAGTGCTTATTCTATCGGTCTCTTTTTGCCGAACCGCTAAGTTACGGGGGCGTAAACACACCAGCATCGGTTGTCAAGCGATGGTGGGGGGACAAACACACACACACATATATATATACGACAGGCTTCTTTCAGTTTCCGTCTACCAAATCCACTCACAAGGCTTTGGTCGACCCGAGGCCATAGTAGAAGACACTTGCCCAAGGTGCCACGCAGTGGGACTGAACTCGGAACCATGTGGTTGGTAAGCAAGCTACTTACCACACAGCCACTCCTGCGCCTATATTGGTAAATGTAATTCATTAATTTCCAGCAGAGCATCTATTTTCAAATTCACTCAAATGAAGATTCATGAACATTTCCCCTTGACAGTCTCATCTCTTTTCCAATTTTCATTATCATCTTTTTTAAATGTATCATGGATTGTTTTACTGATTACAGAACAAACTGTAACAGAGTCTTTGTTCAATTCATGAGCATATTGTCAATTTACTCTAAAATTTATGTATCATATCTATGTGTATATTTAATAACAAAATGTGCAACCCGGAGGGCAGTTTTTGTACTAGTTATGTATAATTGAAGAATTGTTTTCATAATTCTCATCCCTAATATCAGGCTTAGTAGTATGAAACATGAGTATTGCTACTTTTTGAGGCTAAGACATCAGATATAGAATTATAATGAAGTGCTCCTACAGAATCATGAGCATTTCAGACAAAATGCTTAGTGGCTTTTCTTCCTGCTCTTTATATTTTGAGTTCAAATTCTGTCATGGTTAACTTTGCCTCCAATCCTTTCAGGGTTGATAAAATAAGTAACAGTCAAGGACTGGGGTCAATGTAATCGACTTGTCCCCCACTTCAAAATTTCTGGTTTGTGCAAATTAGAATTATTATTGTCCATATAACATAACATTGAAATTATTAGTTTTGTGTTCCTGCTAGTGTTTATGAAACCTGTTCAAGACACTGCTAGACATAAAATATTATTATATACTTCAGAGTGAACTAATTCACATAGTGCCCTGTCCAGAAAAACAATTATATCTCTCTTGCTCACTTTATGTACACACTCACACAGAGAGAGAGAGAGAGAGCATGGTTGTGTGGCTGAGAAACTTGTTTCCCAACAGTGTGGTCCTGGGTTCAGTCCCATTTTGTGAATGTATAGCCCTGAGTGAACTGTTTAACCACACAGCCATATCTATGGCAATGAGTGGTGGATTCTGTTGGTCTTGTCATTGAACATTAAGTTTTTGACCAATTGAGTAAGAATTTACATGAAATGAAAGTGGCTAAGTATTACACACACACTTAATGAATTGACTGTTCTGATGGTTTATTTATTGATCTTAAGAGGATGAAGGGCAAAGCTAACTTTGGCATAGTTTGAACTCAGAGTGCAGGTAACTAGAATGAGAACTGCAAAGCATTCTATCCAGCAGTAATGATTCTGTCAGTTTGCCGCCTTACTTACTTGTGGATGTACATTTATGTTTTCCTCTGAGCTGTGTAAAATGACTGCTATATTTTAGATTTAGATTTATTTAAAAATAATTTGTTTTATTTTTGTTTTTTTCTACTTGCAGGATGATGTTGTATGTCTTCCCAAGAAACTGGCAGCTTCTCTTGGAAACATTTCACAAATTTGTGTTGTGTACCGAGTAACTAAGGCAGTTCATATCATTGATCCCATTTCTTTACAAAGTAAGGATAATTTCACATCGTTACACCACAACTGGTCTTCTCGGTGCTGTCTTTCTCTCTCTCTCTCCTCCTTTCCCTCTCTCCCCTCCTGCATCTCCCTTATTGGTTTGCAAGAGCAAGTTAACATGCCTGAACAACAACTGCAGTGACAAAGGAGCTGAAAATAAATGGACATTAAAAGAATCATCTGCGAAGACTTCCCTGGTGTGAACCTGTAAGACTTGGGAAGAATAACAATTAAATGAAGTAGGAAACAATTGAACTGGAAGGAGTGTATATAGAAGATTAGTAACGAAGTGCTGACGGCTCCATCTTTGAAGAGACCACAACAAGTAGCAAGAAGCAGTGCTGAGGAAAACCTGTCCATTCCATAGAAAAGTGGGCACATGATGATAGTTATGATGGCAAATGTGTTTCCTAATGCTTGATTATCAGAAATTTGTTCAGCTGGCAACATCTGAAGCAGTGGTTAATTTAATAGTGTTATCTAGTAATGTGAGGATATGTCTCCTGAAGGGTCACACTGAGACTAGTACTTCGTTCCATTTGTTAGATTTGAGGTAAATCTCCTTGTTAGCACCCTATTCTACTACAGCCTGCTTTTTAAAAACCTGATCACTATTTTCCCATTTTGTCCTTCCACCTGTTAAATACTTCTATAAGTTTATGCTATGATTTTAATATGTCTCTGTGTCTGTATTATGACATTGTCATGTGTTTTAGCTTTAGCATAGCAATACTTTTTTAATGGTAGTAACCGCATTCCAGAATTGTAGCATACCATAATATTATTTTCTGTTGGCATGTTAATGTAATTAAAATACTTGTATGAGGATGGTGATGTCTAGATATTACAACATCTTTTAAATAACTGTACTTCGGATCAGTATGGTAATGTCATAATGACTCCTCTTCCTTCCTCTACAAGAATTTCATCTTGACATTTTGTATAAAGAATCTAATACCTTCTTCACTAAAGTGGTTTCACCATTGTGTCCACAGTAGTAGTGTGGACATCTGTACATTTTGTTTTGATATCCAGATTTCACTTATCTCCTCTATTGCTATATGATAATGAGCGAAATATCTATGATATTGCTGTTGTATTGGGAGAAAGATTGTTGTTGTTATTAAAAGATGCTTATTAAGAAGAGGTATTGTAATAATGTCTGCTGTACTTACTTGTTTCCTTCCATTTCCAGTTGCAGAAATCAGTGGACAGGTTTACTGGAGAGAACCCTTTCAGAGTCTGAGTACCCCAAAGCAACTCACTGAATACATGGTAATGGAAATTGACCCAATTCCATTTCATGAGATACCCCATGTGTCTCCTGCTTCAAAGAAAGTAAGTCTATTGTTGAAGTAAAACAGCTCATGTTGTTTAACTTGAATCAGACCTCATTCAGCAGATCTGTGATCAGAGAGGTTTTGGCCATGACCATCCTGTTTTCTTCCCTGCCCCCACAATGTACTGTATGCGTTTGTCCCATTCCTGCCAGCATGGAAGGCAGACGTTAAACGATGGTGATGTTACCCGATGGATTTTGTTTGGTAGATGGGGGACTGAAGTATGATTTGAGAGTAGATTTGGCTGTTATTTCTAGCAAGTCAAATGACCATGTAGAAGCTCTCTCCCTGTAAAGCAGGTGTGATGTGGTTTCAGCATAAATGTGTTGTGGTTGAATGAGTGAAGAGTTCTGGATTACTGACACTCAGAGGGAATTAGTTTATTGTGAATCTATTTAAAATGTGTTTATTGATTTATTTCAGTTATATTCATTTAAACTTGGTGCCATTGTTTACTGGTTGAATTTTCTGTATCTCCTTTTTTATTGTCCGTATGATTACATATTTAATCATTTCTGTATATGCAACATGTTTGTTAAAACCCTACATGTAATAAATGAGGAGTGAATTTATATCTAAACTTGTATCCGGCACTTTTAATGATTTGTCAAACCATTTGAACCAAAGTGAGTTATCAAAATTTAAGCTAATAAATTGAAGTTAACAGACCAAAATATTTCCCATTGGCACTGCTAACCCTTTTTATACCAGAATGCAGTGTGGTTGGTGTTAGAAATAGGATTCAGCCATAAAAACCATGCCAAAACAGACTGAAGCATGGTGCAGTCTTCTGCCTAGCCAGCTCCTGCCAGCATGGAAAGTGGACATTAAATGATGATGATGATGATGATGATGAATGCCTGAGATTTCTTCTGCTTCTATGATACAAACATCCTGTTTTAAAGTGATGTAAATTAGAACCTCTTATCAAAAATCAAAATTCGATACTAATTTGGGTTTCAAACACCAGTATTTAAGTTGGTCATATCTGACCTAAATGTTCTATCTGTTTTACATTCAAACTGGCCAGTTCCAGCCTCTCACAGCTATCCTAAAATAAAAATAGTCACATCATCAAAATCTTGAAGCTACAAGATAATGCATGATTAATTCAAAACAGTTAAGTAAACATTACATTTGACAGAGTAATCTGAATGCTAAAGGGTTAATAACGATACTTATTTTACTAATTTCTTTGTCATTTTCAAAATTAATTGATACAAAAAGGCAGTGTATTTCAACAGAACGTGGTAAAGAAAGTTTAATTTCTCAGAAATTGACATATTGAATTAGTCTTATGTGATGACTCAAAACACACTCAATTGAAAATTTCTTTCCAGCATGTTCTCTCAGAAGTGTGGGTCGCTCGTACTAATGATCTTGGTGTTAATGGCCAGCAGTACTACTGTAAGACTCATCTTGGACATACTCTTCACCCTGGGGATACTGTGTTAGGGTTTGTACAAATATTATTCCTGTTTTCTTAATCTTACTTTGCATGTTTGTCTTGGCTGCAGTTTTTTAAAACTAGATATTGTCAATGTTACCAACTTCTATGTTGGAATTTTATTTAAGAGATTGGTTCTGAGGAAATTAGGTTTCACAAATGGCACATGAAGAAGACTAATATTATCTGAGAAGATGAAATATAATCTCTAAAAGTAATATATGTTGAAGTAATTATGTTTTGTACTTTGCTGGGAACAGTACTACAATATACACTAGTTTGTATATTTGTTTACAAAAATTTCTTGTAACTGCATTTTTATTTAAAGATATCATAGCATTTTGCTTCAAACAGATTTCCTTCTTACAATAATATCAAAATTATTGTTTCTACATCTGAATGAATTTTGTACTAACACAGACCATCTCTACTACCCTAAAACTTTTGTGATTCTTCTTGCCATCCCTGGTTGTTTTGGTGTGGAATATATTAGAGAAGACAACAATATAGGTTTAACCTAAAAATAATGATTAATTCTTTCATTACTATATTTCTCACCAAAATATACTCCCTTACCTGTTACAATTAAGTTCTAGTATGATTGTGAATTTAGGCTGACTTTTTTATTTATTGACATATTTGTGATTTTTGGAACATAATTTAGCAAAAGGTTCTTAACCAAATCTATTGCATAGTTTGTCTTAAAGCAAATCAAGTTACACGTAAATAGAGGTAAATTCAATGAAATTTAAAATTATTTAAATTTTGTCTAATCATAGAAAATGAGTTATTAGCTAATATTCAATTGAGTATACAACAGAATTTAAAAATAGAATTGTGAAAATTATTGGTTTATTTTCAATCTGTTGAACTTAAATATACATAAAGACAGGTATAGCATAAAGGTAAAAATAGAATGCAGTAGTGGAATTTATTGTTGAAAAAAACTAGAAAAACACACTGACATATGTAAATGTACAGAAATATATAGAATGATTCACAAGTCAAATTAATCCAAATTTGTCACTTTTACAGGTGAATTAAAATTACAAGTAAATAAAAATTAAAAATGAGGTGAATTAGAAAAAATATATTTATAAAATCAAATTACACACACACAATATTCCTATATTGGAAGCTTGTAAAGCCAAAGAAATTTTTGAGTGGTTTTGGGTGGGTTGGTAATGAAAAGGTTAATTGGATCATGTTAAAAAATTTTTGTATGATGATGATTTTTCCATTTTTATTTCCTATTCAGATTTCATTTGGTAAATTCTAATGTGAATAACTCAGATTTTGAGAACATGAAAAAAGACAGGGTACCCGATGTGGTAAGGGACAGTTTATTTTTGTCTTTTACACCATAAAATGATGATTTGTTAAATAGACATTATAGCTTTGAGGTTAACATCCAGAGCTTGTGAATGTTAACTTCAAATGTTAAATCATGTGTCCATACTTTGTTGTTGCTGCTGTCATTGTGTAGGCTACATATCTATATTTCTTTAGGTGGGTTTTTCGTTTGCAACAGATTACCCTTTAACATTTAAACCAGTCAGATCTAGCCTATCATACACACCCGTCAATGCCATTCTAAAAATATACAATCACACCAACAAAATTTCAAAGCTATGAGATAATACATGATTAATTAAAAAACATTGCAAATGAGAAAGCATTACATTTGCCTGAACATTTGGAATGCTAAAGGGTTAATTCACAATTGCTTCCACAAAACCATTTTGTAAACTATTTTGCTGCTGGAAATATGGATGTAAAATAGTAACAAAACAAATCAGAAAAAAATGAAGACTTTAAAGTGGAAATTAGAGTGGAATATGGTTTAGTTTTTGTTCTTGATTTTTAACCAGTCATTTTTTAATGTTTTTGTTATGAATTATGATATTCTATCATTAATTCCTTTCTACAATAGTAAATAATAGATAAAAATATAGATAACTTATTTTGTATCGAGTACGAGGGTTTGGCATAGTGTCAAATGATGTTGATAGATGGTTACTGGCTTTATTTAATATAAAACAATGCATCTTAATCATTGGACAGCAGTGATTAACGGATTAGTCAACGAGCAGAAATAAAGTTTGAATAAAAGCTTTCTTTGAACTGGTTTATGACACTTTTATTGGAGTAATTGTTTTTGCAACTGAAAACCTTTTCTTTCACAAACTAATTCAAGGCGGATCATGCAAGTGGAGCCTATGTTTTGTCAGTCAGGAAACTGGAGTAAACAAAGTTCTGTGATCAGTTTATCCAATGCCTTACTCTCACAAATATTGTTCCTGTAGCTACTTCAAATAATTTACTGCACTAATGTACATTAATATAGCATGAGCACTACACCGTCATGTTCTCCCTGTGTTATAGCTGTGAGGTTTTATGTCTCAAGTTTATATATTTATTAATTATGACATGAATGTGTTTTGTTCAATGTTTCTTTTTGGTAGGTTTTGGTGAAGAAGTTGTATAATCGCACAAAGAGAAATCGTCAGCGAAACTGGAAACTGAAACACGTTCTCCCTGATCTTGTTGATTCTTCAAGTGATGGAATGTAAGTTTTTCTTCTTTTTTCATTCTTTATCATATGCAGAAAAATGTTTTCTCTCTTCAAAATAGGGAAGGCAGTGGGAGGAGACAAAATATTGGGTTGGCAAGAAAGTAATTTCGGTTTTTTAGTGTGAGGTAAAAGTCATTTTTTTCATACAAAGAATGAACTTTAATCACTTATATATTTTCCAATTTGTTTGATGACCTTTTGCCATTTTTCTGGCAACTTCATGATTCTAAGCTCATAAAACTTCTGGTCCTTAGCCAAAAACTGAAGCAAGTGCAATTTCAGCTCATCATCATTATTGAAAGTTTTACCATTCAAAGAATTTTGCAAACTTCGAAATAAATGGTAATCTGATGGTGCAAGGTCAGGGCTATGTGGTGGATGTGACATCACTTCCCAACCAAGCTCCAATAATTTTTCACAAGTTAGCAAAGGCGTGTGTGGTCTAGCATTGTCATGGTGGAACACAATTCCTTTACAATTTGCCAATGCTAACTATTTTTCTTTGATTACTGTCAACAATTAATGAAACTGGAAGAAACAAACATTTGAATTGATTGTTTGGTTTTTCAACCCCTTTGTAATCCCACCAAATTGACAGCATGACCTTTTTTATTATGCAATTCAGCATTTGATGTGGTTTGTGCTGGTCCGTTATGCTTGGACCATGATCGTTTTTGATTGATGTTATTGTAGACAATCCATTTTTCATCACCAGTGATGATTCGTTTCAAAAAAAGGTCAATTTCATTGTGTTTGAGATGCATATCACAAATATTGATCCATTTTGTAAAGTGAATCTCTTTCAGTTTATGTGAAACCCAAATATCGAGATTCTTTTCGAGTCCAAAACATTTGAAGTGATTTTCAATTGTTGTGTGTGATACATTTAACCTCTCTGCAATCTCTCACACATGACAACCAGATTCAATTATGGTTTTGATTCAGTCATCAACTTCAGTAAGTTGACCAGAATGTTGGCCATCTTTGAGTAAAAAAATCTCCAGATTGGAATTTTTAAAACCATTTTTGACATGTGGTTTCTGTTAATCAATCAACACCATAAACTTCACATGTCCCTTTGTGAGCCTCAGCAGTTTTTTTGCCTTTATGGAAATAAAAAAAGCAAAATATGGTGTAAATGTTCGTTTTTGCACTCCGTGTTAAAATTGACACTGAACTAATAGCTGTAAACAAAATCATGTGCGATTTGCTTCTAAAGTAAGCTAAAAGTAACAGCTATCAAATGACAAAAGGAAAAATCATGACATTGATAAAAGTCATTCAAAAAAAATGAAATTACTTTCCTGCCAACCCAGTATAATGCTTACAACTCGAATACGAATTGATGATTGCAGCTTCATTGCTTCCTTTTGAAACTATTTAATACTCAGTCTGTAAATTTCAAAATAAAAACTAATACGGTTTGTGTGGCTTCTAATGACATTGTCTAAACTTTCTTATCACTCATTAAACAAATATTAAAATATGTTTTGTTTTTCCATTTATTGTTTTATAGACAATAGAAAGCTGGCATTAAACAATTATTTTTATCAGCTTTTGATAGAATATAAATTGTAGCAGTGCTGTTAACTGTGGCACAGAGATAGCTAGTTGTAGGTTTGAGAGAGATCCACACACCTTGTATGCAAGATTCTATCATGTTGCAAGCGAGGCATATCTCCCTCTCCACTGCTCCCTATACATTGCACATCATTCCACTATTTGTGACCTATTCTCCTCTCACCTTGTACCTCTTTATACTTGTATTTTCCTTAACCATACTTCCACACTTGTTCATCACTCTCTTCTTTCACCATCTGTTACTCCATCTTTCACCATCTATGAAAGCAACCCCCCCCCCCCACATGATCCAATGTCCTTATCCTCTCTTGTGTTCAACTCGTATCTTGAGAGTTTGCTCTCACACTCCATTGCTGCTTTCCTTTATCTCCTTTCTCAACTATTCCTACCCACCCCTATTATAGGGTTAGCCATGTCTCTTTTATACCGAGTTGTATGTTCCTCTTGCTCTATCTTACTTTAGCCTTTGAACATCCATCATAAATCCACCCCCCTCTCTCAAATACCCCCTCATTTAGTTGTGGGAATTTTTCCCTTTTCCTCTTCTTGTTTTCCTGTCATGCAAGTAACCTGCAACCTCACCAGTCCTGGTGGCAGGAAAAAAGTATCCAGCTCTTTAAAGTGGTTGGCCTTAAGAATGACATCCAGCCATAGAAACTGTAGCCAAAGCTGATATTGGAGCCGGACGTGGCCTTGTGGCTTGCCAGATCCTGTCAACCCATTCAACCCATGCTAGCATGGAAAATAGTTGTCAAACAATAATGACAGTGGTGGCAAGCTTCTTTGTCTTCTTCTTGATTACTCTATGGTGGCTTAAAATATGTTGACGATAACAAGTATGACAATGCACACGTCTGATGTGAATATGTGTGTATTTGAAATAGGAGAGACAGTTTTTTTTTTTAACCCTTTAGCATTTAAATCAGCCATATCTGACCCAAATATTCTACCTTTTTTATGCTAAAACTGGACAGATCTAGCCTTTCACACCTACCTCACAGTCTCATTTTACAAATAAACAATCAAATCCTCAAAACCTCAAACCTATGAAATAATGTATGATTAATTTAACCATTTAGCATTGATTGCTCTATCAAATGTAATGCTTATTTATGCACATTGTTTTGAATTATTCATGCATAATCTTGTAACTTTGAGATTTCAATAATGTGACTGTTTATTTTTAGAATGACATTGTAGGGTAGGTGCAAGAAGCAGGCTCTGGCCGTTAGAACTAAAACACGTAGAATATCTTGGCCAGATATGACTGGTTTAAATGCTAAAGGGTTAAGATGATGTGAATATATAAGCATTATATTTGACAGAGTAATTTGAATGCTAAAGGGTTAAATTTTCTGATACCAAAATGGTTAAAGTGATTTGATAGTATAAAGTATTGTTGTTACCATATTAGGATGAATATTAATGCCCATCATATATACTGTAGTCTAGTAACCCATGTGCTCAGTCATTTTACTTTTTCTATAGTTATGCTGGTATTTGCATTTAGTAAATTCATTTATGTTTTTTTGTTCAATTTGTGTGTTTGTAATTGGTTAGATATTGGTGAATGAATTTTTCGTGCAAGTGATTTTTTTTTTCTAGTCGGATGACTGCTTAATACGTATCGTTGATTTTCATTTTCAAACATAAAAGTGGGGGTAACTTGTACCCCTTCTCAGCTAGGTAGACTGCTTTATGAAGAGTTATAAGTTTTGTTTAAGGACACAATACAATCTTATACAACGAAAACAATTTCTAATCAGACTGACCCTCCCCCATTATTGGTTACCTTACAGAATCCAATTTCATATTTTTACATTTTTTCCTTTTAAATATCAATTTATTTTCAATTTTTATTGTTTTCTTTTCTAATAATCATTAAAAAAAATTTTTTTGCAGTGCATATACTGAATTTCTGGAAGATTTGGAAGAAGATGATGGTTACAGACAAAATGTGAACATATTCAAGGGTAACTAAAAATTCTATGGTCAACTTTGCCTTTCATCCTTTTGGGGTCGATAAAATAAGACCAGTTGAACACTGGGGTCGATGTAATTGACTCATCCCCTCCCCCAAAATTGCTGCCCTTGTGGCAAAAGTTGAAACCATTATTATTATTATTATTATTTAGGCAGCGAGCTGGCTGAATTGTTAACACACTGGGTAGCGATATTTCACCCATCACTACATTCTGAGTTCAAATTTCGCTGTGGTCAACTTTGCCTTTCATCCTTTCAGGGTTGATAATTTAAATACTAGTGAAACACTGGGGTCAATGTAATCGATTAGTCCCCTCCCCACAAATTTCAGGCCTCCTTTCTTTAGTAGAAAGGAATTATTGTTGTTGTTGTTATTATATAATAATAATGTGAGCTGACTGAATTGTTCGTATGCTGGGCAAAATGCATTACTGGCATTTCTTCTGGTTTTACTTCCTGAGTTCAAATTCTGCTGAGGTTGACTTTGTCTTTCATCCTTTCAGGATTGATAAGATAAGTACCAATTGAGTATTGGAATTGATGTAATAAACTAGCCCCTCCCCACCAGAATTGAGCACTAGGATTGATGTAATTGCCCCATGTCAGTTCTGATCAAAAGTGTTCAGATCTGGATTCTGGCCATCTTTTAGTGTGTATTTCTTTTTTCTAAGATGGTAGAATATAATTTGGAGGAGATTTGGTTGCTCTTTCCAGAAGGGCAGGTAACCTCATGAAGGCATTCTCATTTTGGGAAATGCAGTTTTGTGTTGTGTTCTTGGACAAATGATATATAATAAAACAAATATAGTTGTTCTATATTTAAGAGATGAGCATTTATGTACATTATTTACATTTGACGGGTGTTTGTCCTCATCTTGTTTGTTATTAACACAATGTTTCAGCTGATATACCCTCCAGCCTTCATCAGGTGTCTTGTAAATAATGTAAATATAGTTGTTTGAACCCCACTTTCTCCAACCTTCTTGTTCAGTCCAGCATTTTACAACCATCCTTCTTCAGAAGAACTTTGATGCTGGAGAAGTGTGTCAAGAACATACTGTTGTGTTAATGATATTTGTTTCTTTATTTGTAGACAAAACCAAAACACCTGTGGACTTGGATGATATTGAGGATGAAGGGTTGCCAAAGATCAGTCTTCAAGAGATGCTGGAAGATTTGGTGCTGAGTGATCCAACAGGAGAAGCTGGTGCTGATATGGTTACATAGTGGCATTGAACTTTGTCCTTTTACAGCCGCTCATGCTCACAACATGCACTCCTACAGACACACAATATGCATTCACATATATTTATCCCACAGCAGATATGGCCAACATACACAAACCTCCTCTCAGATACACACCCATATATAAATGTGTTTGGCTGGAATTGGTGAAGCCTTGAAGTGTACAGAGACTCTCTTATGTTTACAGCTTTGTTAACCTGGAATTATAATGAAAACATTTGATAATTTTTGCATGAATTATGACTAAAATTCTGTAATTAAAGCTTGTTAAATGGTTGAAGTCTTTAAGTATTATTTTAAATGACTCAAGAATTTTCGAAGCATTTATTTTGTAAATTTGAGAGCCATGGTTGATTGACTCAATAAGGAGTTACAGCTGGCCGAGTCAGTAGTTAGAGACATGCTTGAATAATTCAATAGTGAGAGCCATAGTTGGTTAATTTGACTAATAATCCAACACAATCACATCAGTCAACCATTTCTCACATTATCAAAACAGTGACAGTTCTTTCAACCCATCAACTGCTGTATCAACTGACCTATTTCTGAATTGGTACTCTAGGTGTGGTTGTGTTGATGGTGGAGAAGTGGTTTAGCTCTCTTGCTAGTCCAGTTCTAGCAAACCTACTATCAAAGGTGTTCCACTCATCACTATGCCATCTTTTATTTTTGATATGTATGACTACACGAATTCCAACCAGGTATAGGCTCCGTTTCATTAGCTCAACATTTGGTTATAATTTTATCTGCTGTGTTCTGATCAAATCTGAGCTACTAGTAAGGAAATTGGCGCTGACAACACCAATTTACCTTCCAGTCTATTTCCCAGTTAACATTCTATTTACTAGATTATATTGACATGATCATCTCAAATCCTACCAGTATTTCAGTCCACATCTTATTACAACTCAGTTTATAGCAGAAGAAATCTTGCTGCTTAAATAGTTTGGCCACACCTTACAGTCTTTTATTTAACTAAGATATTTTCCTACATATTTTTTGCTGGTATCTTTTCCTCAGTGTTTCTTTTCTGTTTTCTTTTTTGTTGTTCAGAGGATTTATTTTTGGATGGTAAATCTTTATACACATGTATGATGTATGCATGCATGTAAAATATCAGTTTCTTCATGTCAACAAGAGACGGACAGTTTCTTAAGGCCAGAGTCTGTTCTCATTTATTTGGAGTTACTGCCTTCTTAGACTGGCTAGGAACCATGTCTTATTTGTATATTACATTTTGCATAATTGCTATGATTCCTCTTGCCAGCCACTTCACAGGAGCATACTGGGTGTATTTTATCATGGCACAAGCACAAGGGAAATTGCTTTGTTCCTCCACATTGTCACTGATTATTCACCAGCACCAAGGAGATTGTGTTACCCTCAGCAAAGCTATGGAAAACTTTCTTTCTGTTTGTTCCTCTCTTTCACATACAACTAAGTGGAAAAAGCGGAAGAGAGTAATAGGTGCAAGAAAGTGGTAGAGGAGAGAGAGTTATATATATAGCCACGTGATAGAGATGTTGGGGTAAGGTAATTGAATGGAAACTACAAGGGTAAGGGAGATTTTGTGTAAATATCAGATACCTCCGATGTGTGTTTGACTCAGAATTTGCTAAGGCAGAATAATGGATGTCAAGAGAAGTAGAAACTGAGAAGGGAGTAATGAAAAGGAGAATGTAACGAAGATGGTTGGTGGCAAGGTGACAGTATGAACATACTAGTTAGGAGAGACCAAAATACATCCCAACCTTCATCATCACCACCACCGTCATTTTATGTTTGGATATGTTGGGCAGGTCTTCTCCAGTTCCGCTCCACCATTTGTTGCTGTCCTTTGTCATATATATGCAGGCATGGCCATGTGGTAAAAAGTTTGCTTCCTAACCACATGGTTCTGGGTTCAGTTCTACTGCGTGGCACCTTGGTTAAGTATCTTCTACTTTAGCAAGGTACTTTCTATAGTATTTCCGAAGTGCAGATTCCAAGTTAGGTCAGCAGATTATAAATAAGTAACTAAGATGTACAGGTGTGAATTGACACCTGTACATCTTTGTTAATTATATATATATATATATATATATATATATATATGTGTGTGTGTCTGTGTTTTGTCATCCACCAGTGTTGGTGTGTTTACATCCTCATAACTTGGTTCAGCAAAAGAGTATGACAGAATAAGTACCAGGCTTCAAAAAAATAAGTACTGGGGTCAATTCATTTGACTAACAATTCTTCAAGGTGGTGCCCCAGCATGGTTGCAGTCTAATGACTGAAACCAAGATAGAGGACATCCTTCATAAAGTCGAACCTTTTGGGATCAACCTTCTCTGCTTCTTTCCATGTCTTCCACAGGTTCTGTTTGTTTGGGATGCTTGGCACCTCATATACAGACATTCTGTCCATACACATTACATACCATGTCCATACCAGCACTGTCAAATCTTATTACATCTGACTCCTGATTGCTTTGGACACACTTCCAGAACTTAGTTTCACTGAGGAGAGCAGCTTTCGAGAATCATATATTGCCAGTCATCTTGGTCCTTTGTCACCTCCTCCTTGTGGTTCAAGGTCCTGAGATCAGCCTTCACCACTTTATCCTATGTGGTCTCCCTCCTCCACAAATTCCACACATATTAAGTGATTGGCACTTCTTTATACAGCTGCCCTCATCCATGCCACACACTGCAAATGATACTTCTTCCACCCAGTTTTTCTCTCAGCACATTTGTACTGTCATTCATGCACACTTACATTTGCTCATTTGATTTCTTTCCAGTCTTCTCAAGTCCTCTGCCTCTGAAGCCTATGTCTTATTACAATGCAGCATTTCACTTATAACACGTGTACAATCTACCCTTTGAGCAAGAAGACCTTTGTTGCTGGCAGAGACAGTAGCTCCCTGAACTTTGTCTAACCTGTTATACTGTGAGAACCACTACCTACCTTGCTAAATACATCTATGCCATCTGAACACTCAAGAGAATCTATTTTCAGTGTGCTCATATGTTCTGCCTCAGTTCATCTATCAACGTACAAAGCTCACATTCTATGTTAGTTTACCTGTGATTCCACTACACCTTCTGTGTGTCCATAACTTTCAATGGGTACAGCATATGTAGTTTATTCTACTTCTTTTCTTGCATATTGCGAAAGGCCGTTATTACGAAGGTATCAGGGTCTTCTTTCCTAATTACTGAAACCTTTGTCTTTGCAAAGTTCACCTTAAGGCATCTCAATTCTAGGTTTAGTGTCAATGCCTGGAATTTCCTCTCTAATTCCCCTATAGATCCAACTTTGAGAACTAGATTACTATATAGGGGTTCCCATGTACAGCCAGTTATAAACTCCACCGTGATGACCAGTATGATGAATAGAAGAGGATTGGGGATTATGCCCTTGATGGATTTCTCTTGTCTCACTAAATTCGTCACTGAAATTGTGTACTCACTTACTCATTGCATCTTTGTACAAGCCATTTGTATCCTAGTTTTTTTTTAGAGTGCCTAGTTTCCTTACAGACTTCCAAATTATTGAACACAGTGCCCTGTCATATGCCTTCTTCAAGTTGACGAATGTCAGGAATAGTGGATTACACTTAGTCAAGTACTTTGCAGTTGTTTCACTAAGAAGTTTGCATCCATGATACTTTTGAGCATGAATAAAGATGCATATCATCTGGGTCTACCTTTTTCATGGGGCAATTGTGCAATAGCTCTCTCCATGACCTTTGTAATCTGATCCAGTAGTTTGGTCCTCTATAATTTCCTCCATCTGTGGTTAAAAGTTTGCTTCCCAACCACATGGTTTCAGGTTCAGTCCTGTTGTGCATCACCTTTGGTAAGTATCTTCTATTGTAATTTCAGACTGACCATGCCTCACAAGTGAATTTCGTTGATGGAAACTGAAAGAAGCCCTTATATATATATTTATATATGATGATTGCTTCATCTTGACAAATGGTAGCTGTCCCATCAACACTCATACCCAATAACACAGCACATTCCCTCTGTTGATGAGCCCTCAGATGACTAGCTGCTGACTGACAGGGTTTAAAATACAAGTGTGTGTGCATATATATATATATATATTTATTTATTTATATATATGCAGTTATATTTGTTGATACCATGCCCCGAAGTTATTTATATTTGACATGCAATGACTGATGACTTGATATGATCTGTTTATAAGATATTTCCTTAGATGATCTATTATGGTATATTATTAATGAAGTATATAAAAATATATCTCCACACTTGTTTCTCATTTGTGCTCTGTGTTCAAAATACTGGAACGAAACTATAGCAAGAAACCTGGAATACTCCTTTACTCACGTATGGATCTTTTAAAATATAACTGAACGCGTGGAAGCCTAAATACTGATCGTGTGTGTGTGTGTGTGTTTACCCCTGCATTCTATGAATATTGCTGTTCTATAAGTGGTGATGATGTCCTTTCCCCTGTCAACAAATAATCCACGAGTTTTGCAGCTTCAAAGATGTAAAAGATAAGGGATCTCCTACTTGATAAACAGCAAAGCATCTGTTTGTAAAACTGCTTCAATAATATATCTAACCCATGCCAACATAGAACAGTGAATGTAAAATTAACAAAAATCTTTCAGTAAACATTGCCAAGAAAGCAGAAGACAAAAAAAAAGAGATGGTGGAGTTTCCCTTGCAACATTTGCTGTGTTCAGTAACTGATTCCTTTGTCATTCCCTTTGTCAGAACCAATAATTGGGCTGTTGGAAATACTATTGTTAACAGGTTGTGATGTAAAAAGAAAGAATATATTTTATGTCATGCATTTTAGGAACAAAAGCATTGTCAGTGAGAAATAATATAGTGACAATTTGTTTTACATTTGTATTAATAAGGCACTGTTTTGTAGCTGGCTGTTAACCTGGATGTATGAAGAAAGCGGATTTGTTGACAGAAGTGACAATACTGTTTGTAGCAACGTTTGTAGAGTACAAACAATCATTTGCAGCTTTCAGTTTCTATCTAACAAACTCATTCACAAAGCTTTGTGAGTAGCTCACCAGACACCTGTGGAAGGTGTCTTGCAGTGAGTCTGAACCATGTGGTTAGCAAACAAACTTCTTAACCACATAGTCATACCTGCACCTAAAATATTGTAGGCGTGCCTCAACAAACTCAAGTAAGCACAGCAATATCAATATACACACATTTTAAAATGTATGTCTTTTGCCAATGTGATAGACTTTAGTTTAAAAAATTCTATATAATATATTGTTTATAGTTGCATCAGAGGAGTGCTCCACCTTAGTAAAGTAAATACCATTATTAAATAACAACATTATGGTGTTTATTTTATTAAGGTTGGTCACTACTCTGTAACTGTAAACAATATATTATACAGAATTTTTTTTGAATTTATATTGAATATTGAATTTAACCATCCTTCATACAGTGAGGTATCCTGTGTAACTTCTGTTTGTAACATTTTGCATCACATGGCTTCATTTAATTCAAACTTTAGAAATAATATGGATAGAAAACAAATTATATTTCTAAGTCCATTCAAATCTTAATTATTTTCAGTATTATTTGAAGCACACAGTACTTTGTTAGAAATATGCTCAAGGATTAAAGACCTAGTACTATTGATTGAATATCAGATTGAAAAAATACTCATCTCTAACTAGTTATTGTATAAATCTGTGTCATATAAAGATGTCATATTTAATCTCATCTCTAGAAGGATTGACAATGATAAATTACTACACATTTTGAGAGGCAGATGGTACCTTTTATGTCAGTTATTACTTAGTATGTATATATGTTTCAAAGAGATGAGTTATGCACTCATGGCCTTTTCATGTTGTTTCTGAAATATCAATATCTGTGAATTTCATTTGACCAGAAAACATTAGCTTGCTGCTTGTGTGTAGTAAATACCAAATATGATACAAAAGTCACCAACTTCTTTATGTAGTGATCTAAAACCTGCAGTATGAAATTGTGGTTGGTCTATTTGGAGTTGACAATAACTAACACATGAATATTGTGGTTGAAGAAGAATGACTAATGTGTATTTGTCCTCTGCAAACTCTTGCAATGCAGCAATATCATGACAGAAAAGTCATTAGTTTGTAGAATGACAAATGCTATGTTATGATCTTGATATAAGGCAGTGCAATTGCACAAAACTGATGAAAGAGTTTAAAAGAAATGATGTTAATGCTGTATGAAACCCATCTTGTGTCAATTGGACTTTGAAGAAGACATGTTTAGCTTTAAACAGAACAATTTAATATTCCTTGACTTGATGCCATTAACTTCACAGTTTGATGAATTGACATGTATAAAGTCAAAGGGCTCTGCTTCAGAGACCTGAATGTTTATATGGATTTGCAGCTATGGATTGATACTCCAATATCTTATACACAAGGGAATAATTTAGTCATGGAATAATGAATGAGCTAGAATTAACATTGTACCAGTAACTAGACGAAGGTACATAACTCTACTTGCTTTAGTTTACCTGGTTGACAACAGCAGGCCCCGCCACTTATGGAGGTCAATTGGTCTGCAGTAGGAAGGATAGGTGTCCAACTGTAAAAAAAAGTTTTCAGACACTATACATATGTCTAAATTGGCAAACTCATTTCATCTAGAACATTATACAAACATTGTATCTATTTAACGATAACATAAATAGTGTTTCTTGCATCAACCAACTTAATTCTCTAACAATCTTCTGTTTGTCTTGACATTTCATTGTTGGGTTTGTCTTCTTCTTTCTGTTGTTGCTGTTGTTCTGGTTCTTTTTCATCTCCATCTTCCTTCACTGTTTCAATGCAGTCTGTTATGGTGATAAAAATGTCGGGGTTCTTAAACTGAAATACCATTGGAAGTTCTGGCATACCCTAATGGAGAGACAGAGAGAGAAAAAAAAATTTAGAATCGAAGTTCTGCCCACCACCACCACCATCATTCTCTACATTCACATTGCTTAGAAGGATGGTCATATTGAGAGGCAAAAGTTATATATCATTGCTTTCTATTCTTATAAATATTGTCATTTGATCTAATTCTTAATTAAGTCTACTGTTACTAATTGTCTACCATTAGATTGTATTAAATTTATTTGTGTATAATAATGCATGAAATCTAATACAAAACATTGGAGTAAAAATTAGGAGGATGTTGGGGTGCATTGTGTAAAAAAAAGGGAGAGGATAAAATGCATGTATTACTGATTTTTAGGTACAAAAATGTGGTTGCATTATTTTCAAGATAGTATTATACTTGTGTAAATACAGCAGTTTCTAAAATGTAGTGGTGTCAGATTGAGAGAAATGGATCTCTGTCTGTCACAACATCTATTAGGAGGGAAAGAAAAGGAGGAATCAAAATATATGTCACATTTTTAGAAGAAGGGGAGGAAAAAGTTGTTGAGGGAGAAATACAGCAAGAGAGCATGTGAAAGATAGATGGGTAGTGTTATCACCACAGTAACAAATTTTGATTTAAAATGTGGGAATTTTAAGTGCAAGTCTGTCAACACAATGCAGCACACTTCAGAAAGGCTATATGTATACAGAAAAGCTATATACATTATATATATATATAGTTATTATTTTTGATTGTTTGTGTGTTTCTGTGTCTTTTAACATATAGACAACACAGATTTTTAAAAAAAGACTTTCATTTTGAAAAATTTATGAAGGTACATGCATGATTAACAAATATTTTTATTGGCAGTATAGCAATGGGTAACGACCTAGTACTTTATAATTCTGTGATGAAGTCTTGCTTAACCCCTTTTTTTTAAATACTAACATCCCTTACACTTGCCTTTATTAAAGTTTTCATATTAAAATAAAAATTTTATCAAAATAGTGAGATTATAGATGTGACTGCAGTCTGTCTCAATATTTGCTGAAGATCTGATGCCAATAACTTGATAGTTTGGTGAATTAAGATATAAAAACTAAATATTGGCAAAAATTTAGCCCAACACTCAACTGATTTTGTTCTTTGACACTAACAACAATACTAACACCACTTATAATAACTACAATGGTTTCACATTTTGGCACAAGACCAGAAATTTGTGGATGGGGTTATTTTATCAAAAGAATGAAAAGGAAGACTTGACTGGTACTTTATTTTAACAACATTGAAAGGACAAAATGCAGTCAGTCTCATCAAGATGTGGACATTGTATGTAAATGAACAAAATTAAATACCACAAATTATATCACCAAAATACTGGTGATGGTGCCATGTATAAAGCACCATTCTGTAAAATGGTTGGCATTAGGAAGGGTATCTAGCCATAAAACCAATCCAAATAGACTATGGAACCTGGTACAGCCCTCAGCCTTTTCAGTTCCTGTCAAGCCATCCAACCCATGCTAGCATGGAAAATAGACATTAAATGTTGATAATGATGATGATGAAAGCATTTTGTCCAGTTCTCTATCTTAGTGTGACTTATGATTCAATGGTAAGTATATGAAAATTATACATGATTATGGTGATTATTTATTGAATTGGAGTAAACTAGTTTTTTAAGAGAGGGACCAAATGGTGATCTCTTCTGGCAATCTGACACTTTTAACATAGTAAAGATACCATCACAAAAATTAGCCTTCCTCTTCAGCTCCCAAATGTCACTAACCTTTGATAAAATTCAAGAGACACCCAGAACAGAATGCTGCTTTCTATCAGGAGTATCAGGAATGGTGCTACTGTTACTAAACATGCAAATATTTCTAGACTAGTGTTCTTTAAGGGAGTGGAGGGGGAACCTAAGAGGAATCTGAGAGTCAGGCAAACTGCCTTGTTTAATAATATCAAGATGGCTTTAAATTTAACTTGTCCATCACCTTGGCACCGAAGAAAGATTGTAGGGATACAAACTCTATTTTGTGTATTTCTTCAGTAAAAAAAGCCTGGGATTTTACTATATTTTGGTGCATGAGGGTACTTGAGAATCACTGCCCCAGACTACATCAAAAATATTTTAAAAAGCCACCTATTTGATTGGTGTGGAATTGCTCACCAACACACTCCAACTCCTGATCTACAGATGTCCCTCACTCTGCCCTGTCTGTCATTACTACTGTTATCGCTGCTCCTAGAAGTTACCTAATCTTATTCTACATCCACTTGAATTCAAAAGAGACTCATTAATCTCTTCTCTCATCGCCTATATTATGTTGACTACCTCAAGCTCTGCATTGACTACATTTCGTAGTCCTTCCTTGCTATAAACTAAGCAACAAGGAAAAGTTTTTGTAACTGATAAGTTGTGTGTAAAGTTGTAAATTACCTCATCTAAATGTTCAAATATCTCCACTTCTTCTTCCATTTTCTCAATAAGATTTTGTGGACAATAAATCTGGAAAAATAAAATAAATAATTACTACAAAATTATTTCCACAATCATTAGACAGTGTCATTGTTGTCATCATCACCTTTTAAGAAATATTTCTTTCTGAGCTGGTTAAGCACTGATCAGCCTTTATTATCCTGATCTATAATTAAAGGCTTTCCAACTCTATCAATCAGATCTTATCTAAGAGTAAAAGTGCATGGCTCACTGTTTATAGCACTAGATTCATAATCATGAGGTAGTGAATTTGATTCCTGGATCAGGTTAACCTTCCTTTGCCAATCTTCTGGGTTTCATGTCTCACAACCATGCAGCATTGCAGTTCTAACACAGGCATCATACAGTCTGCCTTTCAATTTAAAGGAAAAGACTTTTGCTGTCAGTAGTGGTAGTAGCTCCCTGAACTTTCTCCAAACTGTTCTTATCTTGATTGCTATACTTTCAGAGCAACCATTTACTTTGCTAATTACTTCTCCTAAATAACTAAAGCTATCAACTACTTCTAGTGAGTCAGCGTTGCTAGTGGTATGAATGAGGTGGGTGGAGATGTGTTGAAATATTTTTATGTGTGAAATGTGATGTAATATATACATGGTGGGTCAGTGGTAAATGTAAAAAAAAATAGCTAAAAGTGGATCTTTACAAAAAGACATTTGCTCTACTAATTCTGTCTCAATTCTGAAGATTGAATTATCTGAATCTGATTGAAGACAGCAGAATGTAGATTTCCTGGACATGTCTATATAACACACATGTGTTCACTAACTCTTACTACCTTTTACTGTACTACAAAGGAATTTACTGTGCAGTAGAGTGATTATGTGTTCACTAAAGAAAACTGAAGTGGACTGAACCTGTGTTGAGTTCTTACCTGAAGGTAAGCTCCCTCAGCCTTAATTGGTTCCTCCTCGGAGACAAAAATATGTTCTTGTGAAGAGAGTGATGGCACCAAGTGTATGACATGTTCATCACCACTATGGAAAACAAAAAATCGGCCCTTTTTCAAACGACCCCTGTGAAAAAGATGAGAAAAAGCAAATATAAAATAGTGAAATTTAGTTAGAACCAAATTATATAAAAATAACACAAAGGTATAAGGACAGCTGTGTGGTTAAGAAGCTCACTTTGTAACCACATGGCTTCAGGTTCAGTCCTGCTGCATGGCATCTTGCGCAGGTGTCTTCTACTATAGCTCTGGGTTGACCAATGCCTTGTGAGTAAATTTGGTAGATGGAAACTGTGTGGAAACCTGTCATATATTCACATGTTGTGTATGTCTTTGCGTTTGTGTTGTTCACCTACTGATTGACAACTGGTGTTGGTTTGTTTATGGCCTTGTAACTTATGTCAGCAAAAGAGACTGACAGAATAAGCGCCAGACTTAAAATATAAGTACTAGAGTCAATTTGTTCAAATAATTCTATCGAGGTGGTGCCCCAGCATGGCCATAATCTGATGACTAAAACAAATAAAAAATAAAGATTCTACACTAATTTCAACATAAATACAAACTTGTACAGACGGTTTCTGTCAGCAGAACGCTACTTCTGTCATGATGGGTATGGCTGGAGGGTTTAGAAGCTTGCTGCTTTGTTATGTGATGCACTTCACATGGATATTTAAAAATTACAAATGCACTTTACATGCATAATTAAGAGCTGTTGGTGCACTTGACAGTTAATTATTACTAGTGCACTTTACACAAAACTTTGTAAAACTATATTTTAAAGTTCAAAATTTAGGAAAACAAGCAGAAAACTATTATAGTTTACCTGGTTTGATTTTCCAAGCTTATCATCATATAACACAATTATAACATGAATTTTCAAAAGTCTCAAGTATTAATCTAGATTTTTAGATTTTCTAGAGCTTTAAATTATATCTTAACCCTTTAGCATTCAGATTACTCTATCAAATATGATGCTTAATTACTTACACTGTTTTGAATTAATCATGTATGTACCTTGTAGCTTCCAAATTTTGATGATGTGGTAGTTTATTTTCAAAATGACATGGTTGGGTAGGTGTGAGAGGCCGGATCTGGTCAGTTTGGATATAAAACAGAATATTTGGGGCAGATATGGCTGCTTTAAATGTTAAAGAGTTAAAGCTAAAAATTTGGGAAAAAGTATGTAGAAAATTCTTTTAGTTTATCTGGTTTTATTTATATTTATCCCATTTTTGCCTCTCTATTTCTCTGTCACACTCTAACCTTTTATCATCTGATACTGGATCACCTCCTCCAATATCCCTTCCATTATAGAAAGGCACCTGTTTCTACCTCTCTGTCTCTTTCTCACACTTTAACCTTTCATCCTTTGATGCAAGTTCCTCTCCTCAAATGCCTCTGCCCCTCTCATAATTCCTTGTCTTGCGAGTTACTTGGTGACCCTGCCAGTGCTGGTGCCAAGCAAAAAGCATCCAGTCCACACTGTAAAGTGGTTGGCATTTGGAAGGGCATCCAGCTGTAAAAACCATGCCAAAACTAACCTTGTCTGTGCTAGTGCCACGTAAAAAGCACTGTGTCCACTCTCCAGAGTGATTGATGTTAGGAAGGGCATCTAGCTGTAAAGACCCTGTCAAAACAGACACAATAGCCTAGGGTAGATTTTCTACCTGGCTGGCTCCTGTCAACTGTCCAACCCCTGAATGCATGGAAGATGGATGTTAAACGATGATGATCATCATATTACTCAAGAAAACCTGTCCTGTACTCAAAATGACCTGTCTGTACTCAAGAAGACCCATCCTCCACAGCAGAATTGATAGTGCTGGTCCTCTCGCTGAGGAGGATTGGCCTGCAAAAGCTCTGTGCTAGCATCACGTAAGAAGCTCCTATGCCAGTGGCATGTAATAGGACCTGTGCCAGTGTCATGTAAGAAGCACCCTTACTGGTGCCACATAAAAAGTACCCAGCACACTCTGTAAAGTGACTGGTGTTAGGAAAGTCATCCAGCTGTAGAAGCCAAGCCAAATCAGACTGGAACCTGGTGCAGCTCTCCTGCTTGTTAGCTCTGATCAAACTGTTTAACCTATGCCAGCATGGAAAACAGATCATAATATAAGGCACTGAAGACACTCAAGTATTAATATAGATTTTGTAAAGCCTTAAATTATATTTTAAAATGCTGCAATGCACCTTGGGACCCCTTTTGAAAACCATCCGGATGAGAAGTATTTTTTCGCAAAATTCTACAAAAAAAGAAATCAAGCCCGAAATACCAAAAAAAAAAAACCTGTTCCATCTTGTTGATGAAAATTATGGTGAAAATGATTCAAATGGGTGGTGGTGGTGGTGATAGTAGTAGTGGTATGGTGGTGGTGGTAGTGGGTCTCTATCAGAACTCCAATGTTTTATACTTACTTTACAACAATTGGTAGAAGTTCTGCAGCTTCAACATCAAACATAAGTTGTACTTCCTTAATTACTTGAATTGGTTCGCTCCTTTCTTTTTTCTCCTCCTCCTCCCCCTCTTCTTCTTCTTCTTCTTCACCACCATTTCCTTTCTTATGTGTCCCTTTGGTTTCACCTTCTTCCTTCAAATTCTTTGCAGCTCTGTTCTCATCACAAGAATTTTCTTCCCTGTTACATTGAATAAAAGATAATTTCTTAGAATATTTCTGTCTTTGATTTCAGTAATCTATCTACCTACTGCCATCACCAAATTTTGCTTGTTGCTTGCTATTACTTCTCACTTACAACCACTTGAACTAACAAATGAGCCTTGGTGTGGTCACTCAACATACCAGAAACAGCAGTCAAATTTTCTTCAAATCACCCCCACCCACAATCTTATAAAAGGACATGTTGGAGAATGCATTCCTGGGTTTTCCAACCCATAGGATAAAGGCTAAGTGGCCACTGCTGGATGAGAGTTGACTGAAGAAGTGGGAGCAGTAGCAGCAACAACAACAACACCACATCTCCCTCACCATTCTATGTACTGCAAAGTTTTAATGTGTTGGAGAGACATATATATATATACAAAAATACTTAAACAATCACACAGCCATACACATGACTATAAACTATAGACACACACTGAGACATACACACACATGTATATGAGTTTCTTTGCCAAAGAAGTTAGAATTATTTTTATTCTCTTACTTCTTCCAGTCATTAGACTGTGGCCATAGTGAGGCATGGGCTGCAAGGACTTTTGTTAGTCATGGCTCAATTCTGTTTTGTTATTTGTTTGATGATTATTTTATCAGTCTATATCGATCTGTCTGTCTGTTGGTCTATCTATCTATATATATAAACACACACACATACATATGCACACACACGTGCACGCACACACACACACATGCACGCACACACACACACACACATGCACACATACGTGTGTGCACACACATATATATTAGCATGCAAAACTGTTAATCCAGACATGTTTTTCTTGCATCGTATTTTTTCTCTCTGTTTTCTTTCCTCATTCCTTTCTGTTGACGAGCATAGGCTTGAAATGTCAAAGATTTTTCCATTTTTCTTGATATGCTTTGTTTGTTGTTCCTTCACTTGTCTCTGTTTTTTGTTTTTGTACATTTGAACCACACACACACACACACACACACACGCACATGTATGTGTGTGTGTGTGTTTGCGTGTGTATTAATTAGAAGCACCAATACATATCTGTATATAAATTATAAGTAATAAGAAATGTACTGTAGTGGGTACATGAAAGCAGTGTTTCAAATAAACAAACATTTAGATCAATTCAAATATGTATGGGACATTTGATCTGCATAAAGGCTGTATTCACTGATGATTTCCTAACAAGCAAGAAACATTCAGTATTCCACTGAGGGATGGTGCCTTGAAATAGTATTTGGTGTTTTTCAACAACTATTGCAACAAGTCAGAATGGTTCTTCACAGCAAATTAGAACAGCTTTTGCATAGATCAAATATATACTAAAGCCATCAGCAAAAATACATTTGCTGGCATGTGCAAAATTTCGTTGAACAGGAATCAATTAACCATTAGCACACTAGGCAGTGATATCTATATATATATAAATGAGAATGTGTGTGTGTCTGTCTGTCTGTCTGTGTGTTTTCCTAAAACTCGAGAACTACACAACCAATTTCATTCAAATTTTACACATGCCTTACTTAGGGTTCCGGTTGTGTTTTAGTCAAAAAATATTTTTAACTTCTTGCATAGTTCGAGCCCACAGCAACATCATATCTCCTCCACTATTTAAGTATTACATGTCAAAAGTGAAACAAAAACACTCATGTCAAATACTTTCACTTTAAAAATGAAACTATTCCACTAACTGAAACAATCACATTTCGATACTGTAATAACAGATACTTTCACTTTAATGGTGTAT
>NC_069004.1:16726341-16728258 GCF_001194135.2 Octopus bimaculoides
GTACTTTCAATTTCATACTGAAACTATTAAAGTGAGACTATACTATCACATATATACAGGCATACTATAAGACCCAAGTTAAAAACATTCCCAACAATTCAACTTCTCTGGTTGACATTAACACCCCACCCCCAATAGGGGCCTTCATTCTCACATTTTAGAACTCCATGAGCTCCATTTTGCAGGAGCAAAATCTTTTTTACAGGTTCCAGAAGACTGAAATTTTGGAAAATGCGCATAAAGATCAATAGTATGGGATACATGTCTCATGATTAGAATTTTTTTAGGATGTGTAAAGAGGGAAAGAACCCTCTTGTGCAATTTTGATGAAATTCAAATCATATGTATTCCAGTTCCTTACAGAAAATATAACAGAAAAGTCTCATTTTTCAATTGCATGTAACACGGGCAACGCTGGGTATCTCTGCTAGTTTAAAATAAAGTTGTGTACATTTATTTTTAACACACTTGCATGCATACAAACATAGAAAATAATTTATTGAGGAAATTGTCTGAGAAAATATAATCCTCAAAGACTATGTGTGCGAAAACACATTGAGTCATCAGACTGTCAGATATAGCAATAAGGAAAATATTTTCTTGGAGACAATTACTGAATAAAACATCTTTTGACAAGTTAAATATAAATACACACAGCTTTGTATTAAATTATATGATGTTTATATTACAAAATATTACATAATATTACACACAGACACACACACATACATATACATACATAGATATATATAAACACACGTTTATGTGTACATATGTTTATGTGTTTCTATATATAAACAATAGCTATATATATATATATAATAATAATAATATTAGAGAAAAACCACTATTAAATAATTCAATAATGAAGAATGTAATTCATACCTCTAGAAAATAAATATATCATAAAAACCTTATTCTAAAAAATCAATAAAATACATAAAAGAATAACTAGTAAATGGTATAAGAATGACTACGCACATTTCGTGGCTATATTTTATCAGTCTGTGTAAACCATGTATCTTCTACCATAGCTATGCACCAAATCCTACTGAATGAAATTAGCTCAACAGAAACAATGTGGAAAGGATGTTTGTGATTTTGGGTGTTAGCATTAGCATGTGCAAAGTGGAGGTGAAATGATACTGTCCATCATGAGTGACACTCTTTTAGGCTGTATTGTTGTATTTTGTCTGTGTGTGTGTGCAGTATGAACTCGTTACATCACTCTGTGTAGACCAAATATACCACCTGATTTAACACCATCACTGGCCCTTGGGTACCTTTAGCAGGTTCTTCTGTCAGTGGATAATTTTCTCCCTTCATTATCCCCCACCACCACCAGTCAGGAAGGCTCTGAAAATAGTTAAGGATATTTCCCTTCCTCTTCAGACTAAGCCTTAAAAACAAATAAATTTATTAATTAACAAACATGACTTGATCATTGTTAAACCTACAATCAAATAATGAATTTTGACATCAAACTGTTTTTACCCCCATATCAGCCCTGATCAAATAGACTTGACTTGTGATTATAGCCTTATGATCCTTTTCATTTGCATGTTTAGGATAACACTTCCTATATGGTTGTTGTGCTAAATTGCTTTTTAAAGATGGTAGCATATTATTTGAGGAAGATTTGGTTGCTTTTTCTTGCAGGTTGAGTGACTACAATAGGGACTGCATCTGTCAACTACAGATGTGAGGCATATTTTCCAAACATGTGGATGTGAAGTCTTCTCATACATCATGCATTCAGCAGGCTTTGTCTGCGATAAAGATCTTCAGAAGTTGGGCTGAGTGGGTTTTAGGATGAGAACTGCAACAATAATTTTAAATATACATACAGACATTGCATGAAAACACACACACACACACACACACACACACACACACACACACACACACACACACACA
>NC_069004.1:16728820-16735370 GCF_001194135.2 Octopus bimaculoides
ACACACACACACACACACACACACACACACACACACACACACACACACACACACACACACATGTATATAATGGGCTTCATTCATTTCTCTCTACCAAATCCACTCACAAAGCTTTGGTCAGCCTAGGGCTATTGTCGAAGATGGTTGTCCAAAGTAGGACTGAACCCTGAAGCCATGTTATCAGGAAGCAAACTTCTTACTGCACAGCCAGGCCTGTATCTATGTACAAGTGTGTGGTTCTACATATGTATTTGCATATGTGTTTTTGTATTTGTTCCTGTATTGTTGTTTAGCCCCAGGTCATCTTTGACTGAGTAGACCAGACCCATGATCAAAAGCATTCCTGCCATGATTATCATGTTTCTGGAATATCAAGGATTATATTATTGAATGTGTAATTTTGGGAAGAACTGACTGCTATATCTGACCATTTGTGCAGTGCCTTAGGCAGGTGTCATCTATTAAAGCCTTGAGCAAACCAAAGCCATGTCAGTGTGCTTAGTAAATGGCAACTGGACGAAACCCATTGGATATATAACACCACATCTTGCATTCAGCTCTGTCTTGAGTATTGCCCTTACCCTGCAATAACATTCCTTTCCAGTCTTTTCCCTCATCATTGAATGTTTGATTCCATCACCTTCAAATACCCCAAGGTATCTGTAGCTCTCTGCTGGTTCTAACTCCTTTATGACATTTTGTTGGTCAAGATTAACATTGGATGTTTCTATTATTTTTCCTCTGATAAAGGTAGCTTTTGCACATTTATTGAGGTCAAATTCCATCCCGATGTCATCACTGAACTGTTTAAGCCCTGTAGTTGTTGGTCATTTTTTGCAAAGAGCTTTAAATCATTCAGGTAAAAGAGATGATTTATATTTTTATCAAGAATTTTTTGTAGTCATATTGTACATCATCGAGCAATTTCGAAAGCGGTATTAAGGCTAGACAAAACAGGAGTGGTGACAGTGAGTCACCCTGGAAAATGTCACATGAAATTCTTACATCTCCAGCATTGAAAGATTCATTGTCATTGTTCAACGTCAGTGTGGTTCTCCATGATCTCATACTTACAGATAAGAAGTTTCACAGAGTAGGTGCTATTTTATACATTTCCAGACATTTCTTAATCCAGCAATGTGGTAGACTATCAAAAGCTTCTTTATAGTCTATCCTGGCTATTGGTAAGTTCTTGTGTTGTTTGTGACAATCTTCCAAGATCATCTTATTGATGAATAGCTGATCTTTACAACCATAGGACCCATGTTTACATCCTTTTTGCTCATTAGGGAAGATTCCACTTTCTATTAAAAAAACTATAGGTGTATTAAGTCAAGACAGATGTTAGTATTTTGTTAACAGATGTTGTTAAGCAGGTTACACGTCTATAATTTTTGGGGTTCATTTCTTTCATCATTTTTCGAAAGTAGAAATGTAATACTGTTGTAACATCTGTCTCTAATGTCATGGTACTACCATGATATTATGACAGATGGTTTAGATACATTGTACCAATTTTGTCATAGTAAACAAGATAACAATGCAGCCATAATAACAACACAACGATCCAACAGTCCCTTATAGCCTTAAAAATACAGGATGATCATGGCTGGAATGCTTTTGATCAATGCTCTGCTTAACTGAAATTAATCTGGGACTCAGCAACATCACTGGTTTAAAATTTTGGCACAAGGCTGGCATATTCAGGAGAGGGGTTAAGTCAATTACATTGACCCCAGTGCTCAACTGGTTCTTATTTTATCAACCCTGAAAGGATGAAAGGCAAAGTTGACCTTTGTGGAATTTGACTCAACAACATTATTAATAACAACAAACAACAATAACTATAAAAAAAAAAAATAGAAGTAAAATAGACATTCACCCTTTTGATTCTTTGAGCAATTCTAGAATTCCAGCACCTTGCCAGTGTTGGGCAGATTTCATTTCATCATCTGTCACACCCAATACCTGTTGATGTAGACATTAAAATAAGTATAGTAAACTGAAAAAAGACATTGTGTTGTTTGTATATTTTTGATCTGAGACCTAAAGGTTGTTGGTTAAAGCTGATAAAGTATTCACCATTATGTTATAGGATCACTCCTTGTAGTCAAGTTCCTTGATTTTGTTTACCTTCTGGATTAAAGGAAATTACACTGCAGGCTTAATTGAAATTTTAATTTCTCTATTGAGTAAATTGTTTCCTGCCTAACATATAAGTATTCTTTTTGGTTAGCTTACTATGCAGTGTTGCTGTAACTTCTGCCTCATTTACAACGGAGTTTATCATGCATGCCTAGTCAAGTGGGTAAGCTCCAGGGTCTCTACAGTTACAACGGGGAATGGGCTCCTGGTGATGTATACAGACAATGATGTTCTTCATATTGGGGCAGTAGCTATATGATAATTTAATAGAGTGTCATCATATTGGGGCAGTAGCTATATGATAATTTAATTGAGTGTCTGTTAAAGATCTTCCTGTATCAGTGATTTTCTAGGAAACGCTTATCTAAAAGAGACAGAATAGAAAACCTTGGCCAAGAACTATGGCAAAATGCTTGTGGTGAGTTTGAACTTATGAACCTTGAGTTGGTTCATCACTTCTGGCAGATTGTCAAAATCATTAGAGCATCAAACAAAATACCTTGCAGTATTTCTTTATGTTTTTGAGTCTTGCTGAGGTCAATAAAATAAAGTACCAAGTATTAAGGCTGATTATGTTATCATAATACTTTTAATTCATCCTAAATGTAAATCAAATTCTAGCAGAATACACTTGTGAGATACATAACTTTGCTTGCTTCAATTTGACAACAGGTGTTGCATCTAGCATATGCACAATATTGAACTGATTGCAATCTAACACTATGTAGGAGTCTAAATTTTCAAAATCTATTCCCTTTATCCGGCCCTTCCTCTGAGGCTGTGTGTTGAAAAAGAAATGATCACATCACGGAAGAGACATTAATTTTATATTAAAATTTTTGTTGTGCTACTGTGACTCGGTCACATTAGTATATATATAAAAAAAAATCAGATATAACTGTTAATAATAATTTCTTAAATAAATTAAATAGTGTAAGCTAATGCAATGTGAGATGTTGATACCAGCCTCAGATGGGGCTAACTTCTTCATCTTTAATAATGACAATTAGACATGTAAATATTATAAGAAACATCATAAGAATAGAGCAACTTTGAGAAACACAAAATAAATCGTTTTTAATGGTAAAACTCAAAGTAGATAATATTATATACAACAACATGTATGAAGCAGCAAGCTGGCAGAATCATAAGCATGTTGGGCAAAATGCTTAATGGCATTTCAACCATATCGATGTTCTGAGTTCAAATTCCATCAAGCTCAACTTTGTCTTTCATTCTTTCAGGGTTGATAAAATAAGTAGCAGTTGAGAATTGGGGTCGATGTAATTGATTTACCCACTCCATCTGAACTTACTGGACTTGTGCCAAATTTGAAATCATATATAACACCATGTAAACATTGGGTGAAAAAGAACCTTTGAATGAAGAAAGTCAATGGTTATCTGTGGGATACAAACCCACATCTTCTGTGAACATGTCGGAGTCAATCCAATGAGCAACCTTCAACTTTTTCCATCCAAGGATTTTTTTAACCCAATATTTACATACTGTTGCTTATAGCTTTATCTAATTTGAGTTCCACTGTTAAAAGTGATTTACTATAAGAAATATTCTTATCATTAGTTGAAGTCAAGTGAGAAAACGTTAAAATGGTGTTAACTGAATTGAGAGTATGGTACTTACTTGTCGGAATTCCAGGGTTCCATATTGTGTGTTAAGCAAAGTCAATTCAGGGTCTTCAGTGATCAACATGTGTCGAATGGTACTTTTGCTTCTAGGGTCATCATCCACAGATTTGTGCCAGGGTATATGGTCTCCAACATCTAGAATGTTTCCTGTGTGTATATAGGGGTTTGCATATATGTTATATATATGTATATAGGGTATATAAGGGTATGCATATATGTCATATGTATATATACAGATACATATACCAATAGATATAGATAGATACACTGGTATACACACACACACACACACACACATTATTCAAGATGCTTATAACTGTCTGTATAAATACACATACACAAATACATAAACATACACAAGCACAAACACACATGCACACATGCACACACACACACACACACACACACACTCACACATATTAAGAGAAGAACTATTCATGTGTAGCTGAGAGCTACAAACTCTTCCTACAAACCTCCCTGATTAGTGCTGGGATTTGGTTTTTTCCAATTTCTTGTCTACAAAACCAATTGGTAAAACCAGCTGAAATGGATCTATAATACTCTTTTGCACACACACACACACACACACACACACACACACACACACACACACACACACACACACACACACACACACACACACACACACACACACACACACACACATATGTATACATATGTATATGGACTCTTCCATTGATTTCAACACAAGAACATCCAGTTGTTGAATCAGCTAGATGGCCTGCTCATTGAAATAGTGCATAATGTGGTTGAATATTCCAGAGGCATTCTCAAGCAGAATCATTCTGATGAATCATGACAAAGCCAGATTTTTGAATTACAAGTACAATTTATCCAATGGACTTCAGCGTTTGCAACGACCCAAATTAAATCACAAGGCTTGGGTTGACCTCAAGCTTTGATAAGACACTGGCCCAAGATGCAATGGAGGAGGATTGAAACTGGGACTTCGTGGTTTTAAGTAATAAAAGTGTTTGGGTTTCTAACCTGTTTGAAAGACGTAAGTTGCCAATTTATTGAGTAGTGCAGCCGGCCACATTGGAGGGTTACCCTCATTGCCTTTCTTCTTCAGCCTGAGAGTAAGTTCAAATCCAAATCCACTCAGTTTTCCTGGGCCTGTAAATCTGAAATGAAGTTTGAGAGTCGGTTGAAAAAAGTTTAATGTAAAGGACTGATGAAACAGTGACAGAAACAAAATTGAGAGAGAGAGAGAGAGAGAGAGAGAGCGAGAGAGAGAGAGAGAGAGAAGTTAAGAACTAGGAGGCAGTTAGATGGTGGAGTGTTTGTTAGAAAAGTTCAATGTAAAGGACTGATGAAATAGAGATAGAAATTATTTTTCTCTCTCAGTTCTTAAGGTGTCTGTTTCACAATATTTTTCAGTCTATTTCTTTATCCTTGTATGTCTGCCTGGTCATTCTATTCTCTCTCTCTTTCTACTTCTCTACCTCTCAATCTCTAAAATAAAAGGATTGATACATAAAAGAAAAGAGACAGATAAACAGAAAGGGAGAGGAAGACAGATAGGTGAAGATAGGGAGGCAATTATATAAGGTAAGAGAAATAGATAAACTGAGAGGAAGAGGCAAATATTTATTATTGACTCAGCTAACCCCACTCTCATTTATAGCAACAACGAAAACAACAACAACAACAACAATGATGACGGTTAATAAGTTACAAATATAATATACTATTTAATTAGATACACTACTAATGCTTGACATAGTTCACCTCCAAAATGCTCTTTGGATATGAACATCCCCAACTTGGAGAAAGCAATGGCAAACCATCCCAACATTGCTGCCAAGAAAACACTTTGAGAAAGTCAGAATGAAGTAATGCTATGGCTTCTTTCAATTGGAGAACTTGGAAAGATTTTTTGCTGTAGTATCATCAATGTGCTGTAATAGAGTATAATACATGATGGGGAAGATAAGTTCCAATGCAGGCAAGTATGCTGTCAGATCAACTCCATCAACAACAAACCACATCACATCATATTATACTATAAAATTTAGTTATCTTTTTACTTTTTACTTGTTTTAGTCTTTGGACTGTGGCTATGCTGGAGGAGCACCTTGAAGGGTTTTGTCAAACAAATTAACCCCAGAACTTATTTGTAAGTACTGGTACTTATTCTGTTGCCTCATTCTGCCAAACTACTGAACTACAGGGATGTAAATAAATTAACACTGCTTGTTAAATGGTGATGGGAGACAAATACAAACACACACACACACATACACACACACACACACACACACACACACACACACACACACACACACACACACACACACACACATTCACTCACAAGGCTTTGATCAGCCTGGGGCTATAGTGGAAGACACTCGCTCAAGTTATTGCACAGTGGGATTGAACCCATAATCACATGTTTGAGAAGCAAACTTCTTACCACACAGCTATGCCTGTGCCTATTTTTGGATTATTTATAAATTAATCTGAATAAAACAACGATTTTGAGAAGGAATAAACTATCCCATTGTCAAATAGTTTTGATCTGTCTGTTGATTTGTTCATGAACTTCAACCTTAATTAAATCAATCAACAAAACTTAATCCTGTACTGCCAGATTAATTCATTTTGTTTTAACATAGCTGAAATTGAAATGCACTTAGTTGATTAAATAATAATTAGTTTTTAATTACTTTATGTAACGCACACACACACACACACACACACACACACACACACACACACACACACACACACAC
>NC_069004.1:16736243-16738570 GCF_001194135.2 Octopus bimaculoides
AATTCCTATCATAGTAGGTGCCTTAGGTATAATAAAAAAATATTCAGACAAATACATAACAAAAACACCAGGACTTACAAATATATATAACATACAGAAAATTGCACTACTGGGTACTGCACACATTCTACGCAAAACACTTTCAATACAGTAAACATAAGAGCACCACAGCAAACCACAGCACATACCCAAGGTGCACAGAGCTGCGCTTGGTAGTGAAGTGAAAGCACGTTATAAAAATAAAACTACTGAACAATAATAATAATAATAATAATAATGATAATAATAATGATAATAATAATAATAATAATAATAATAATAATAATAATAAGCCCAACATGTCATGTATGGTTCTATATTTGAGAGATGAGGAATGATGTACATTATTTACATTTGACGGATATTTGTCCTCATCTTGTTTGCTGCTAACACAATGTTTTGGCTGATATACCCTCCAGCCTTCTTCAGACCTAAGCAGACCCAGTGCAGATATGAGTAGCATATTGGAACTGATATTGAGGAAGGATAGGAAAATATTAAATTCATAAGCCCTAAAATTCACTCCATAATTGCCCACAGGCATATGGTGTAGTGGTTAAGAGCACAGGCTACTAACTCCAAGATTCTGAGTTTGATTCCAGGCAGTGACCTGAATATTATTATTAATAATATTAATAATAATAATAACATCGAAAAATACCCCAGGACACCTGAAGAAGGTTGTGTTAACATCAAATGTAAATAATGTCATGTATGTAAGCAACAAAATGAAATCATCCATCATGTTATCTTCATGTGCAGCCTTCTTGTGCCTGTAGAATATCTCAACCAACATTACAGAGTGGCACAGTATATTCATTGGGTAAATTACAAAGACCTGCCACATGATGAAAACTGGTGGGAACACAAACCACTGCCAGTGTTTGAAAACGATTACATTTCACTCCTTTGGAACTTTACTGTTCAAACTGACAGAAAGATAGATGCAAATAGGCCAAGCATTATATTGAAGGATTTCAGACAAAAATCATGCCTCCTCATTGATATGACTGTCCCGATTAACGTTAAGATGTATCTGTCGAGACCTACCAAAAACTGAGCAAATATAAAGACCTTGAAATAGAAATTGGCAAAATGTGGAACCTGAAGACTAAAACAATACCTGTTATCATAGGTGCCCTAGGAATGATAGTAAAAAAGGATGATTGCTACCTATCTCAGATACCAGGAAATCCCAAAACGAAAGAAATTCAAAAAGCACTCTGTGCAAATCCAAATATATGGTACCCTAGTCATACAACACCAACTTGAACTTCTAACTTGTCTCTTGAGGTCTCTGGGTGAGACTTGGAGTCAACTTATACAAATACAAAGCAATTCAGACAACAACATCACAATATTGGATACTGTGTGATGTCTTAAATACTACTACTGCTACTACTACTACTACTGCTACTACTACTACTACTGATAATAATAATAATAAAAGGGTGTCCTTTTGTCATTGGAGCATTGAGTTCAATACCACCCAACCTAAAGAAACATCTGGAAACTTTAGAAATACCCTACAATCTTGGTATGTTGCAAGAACCAACTTTACTTGGAACTGCACACATATTGCATAAAGTACCATCTGCCTGAGGTCCTTGTTGTGACTTGATAGACATTACAACCCCCCTCCCCCGGTGGACACAATATCTTCAGTCTACGACATCATGATATTGGATACTGTGCAACATCTTCAATAATAATAATAATAATAATAATAATAATAATAATAATAATAACAATAATAGTAAATAAATATAAGTAATAAATATCTAAGAAAAGAAAGATAAAAGTTGTTATCTTACTGATGTACTCTGTTATCTCCATAAAGGTCAGAGAAACCATAGGTTATGTAATGCCAGTGTGCTGGTATGGTGTTATCTTCAGGTTTGCCATTGTTACTGTAGATACTGATATAATCCAGTGGATCTGGTCCTCCCAACCTGTCAAATTAAGCAGAATTACAATATAAGTAAACACTCCAGCACACACACACATTTATATGTGTCTTTGTATATATATATATCATCATCATCATCATCATCATCATCGTTTAACGTCCGCTTTCCATGCTAGCATGGGTTGGACGATTTGACTGAGGACTGGTGCAACCGGATGGCTACACCAGGCTCCAATCGAATTTGGCAGAGTTTCTACAGCTGGATGCCCTTCCTAACGCCAACCACTCAGAGAGTGTAGTGGGTGCTTTTACGTGTCACCCGCATGAAAACGGCCATGCTCGAAATGGTGTCTTTTATGTGCCACCCGCACAAGAGCCA
>NC_069004.1:16740265-16741262 GCF_001194135.2 Octopus bimaculoides
TATATATATATATATATATATATATATATATATGTAAATATCATCATCATCATCGTCGTTTAATGTCCGCTTTCCATGCTGGCATGGGTTGGACGGTTTGACTGAGGACTGGAAAACCAGGTGGCTGCGCCTGGCTCCAATCTGGTCTGGAAAAGTTTCTACAGTTGGATGCTCTTCCTAATGCCAACCACTCCGAGAGTGTAATGAGTGCTTTTACGTGCCACCAGCATAAGGGCCAGTCAGGCAGTACTGGTGACGACCACACTCAAAAGGTGTTTTTTATGTGCCACCTGCATGGGAGCCAGTCTGACGGCACTAGCAACAACCACGCTCGAATGTTGTTTTTCACGTGACACTGGCACATGTGCCAGTAAGGCGACGCTGGCAACGATCATGCTCGAATGGTGCTTTTTATGTGCCACTGGCACGGGAGCCAGTCAGTGGCCCTGGCAATGATCATGCTTGGATGGTGCTTTTAACGCTCCACTGGCACGAGTGCCAATCAGGCGGTACTGTCATTGGCCATGTCAGTGATTTTGATTTCACTTGCCTCAACAGGTCTTCGCAAGCAAAGTTTATTGTCCAATGAATGAAGGGTACTCATAAGTGGGCTGGTTATACACCACTGGCATAGGCCACCGGTTATGGTCTCACTTGGCTTTTCAGGTCTTCTCAAGCACAGCATATCTCCAAAGGTCTTGGTCACTAGTCATTGCCTCGGTGAGGCCCAATGTTTGAAGGTCATGCTTCACCACCACATCCCAGGTGTTCCTGGGTCTACCTCTTCCACAGGTTCCCTCAACTGCTAGGGTGTGACACTTTTTCACACAGCTGTCCTCATCCATTCACAACACATGACCATACTAGCGTAGTCATCTCTCTTGCACACCACATCTGATGTGTCTTAAGTCCAACTTTTCTCTCAGGGCGTTTACACTCTGTCGTGTATGCACTCTGACATTACACATCCAGCGGTGCATATATATATATATATATA
>NC_069004.1:16741908-16753717 GCF_001194135.2 Octopus bimaculoides
ATTTGTTTGAGTGAACATTTTTGTTCATTTATTTATTTTTATTTGTATATTTATATTCTTCTTTTTTCTTGTGTGTGTGTGTGTGTGTGTGTGTGTGTGTGTGTGTATGTGTGTGTGTGTATGTGTGTGTGTGTCTGTGTGTGTAAGGTTTCTTTAATTGATTGTTTTTTTTTGTATGTGTTCATTTGGAAAATAATTAAAGGTGTGTCTTTCCTGTGTGTAGCTGTATGTGTGTACATGTGTGTGTGTGAGTGCAATGAAGGCACATGGCTTAGTGGTTAGGGTATTTGGCTCATGATTGTAAGGTTGCGTGTTCAATTCTTAGTTGTGTGCAAGCAGACTGTTCCATTGATTGGATCAACTGGAACCCTTGTCTTTGTAACCAATGGAGTGCCAGTGAGTGTGTATATGTGAGCATGTGTCTGTGTGTGTATATGGCAAATTCTGTTGTTCCAAATATAATTCCAAAAAGAACAGATGTTCTCACAAAACAATCCTTCCTCCGACCAAAAATCACTCAGTCTTGAAAAGTACCATTCATTAGAGGAAAGCCAATCTATACATTGGTTTGGTTACAAGAACTGTATGTTCTTCATTAATTCACTAGAAATGTTCTCTTTTTCCACATCTTCACAGGAGACATTCACATTATCTGGCAACTGACCTCTTCAAAAGTGCTTGGCTTTTGTTCCATGTTCCATTAAACAATATAAGGTCTATCTGTATATGTGTGATTGTGTGGATATATGTGTATGCATGTGTATGCACATATGTATGATTGTATCTATAGATATATATATGATTGTATGTATGTGTATGTGTGTATATGTACATTTGTGCATGTGTCCGAGTGAGTTGCAGGGCTGTGTCAAGCTCCACTGTCATCTTTGGTTGGTTTCTACCATTGGATGCCCTTCCAAATGCCAACCATTTTACAGCATATTGGGTTCTTTTTTCATGCTACCAATACAAGTGAGGTTGCCATGTAACGTGCAAGACAAAAAAAGAACAGAAGAAAAGGACTGAGAAAAATCTCCCACTACTAAGAGGAAGTATGATATTTGGAAGAGGAAGGTGGAGGTGGGTGGCTTTATGCCAGGTGTTGAACGGCTAAAGCACAATAGAGGGACAAGCACAGGTGTCTTGCTATAGAGGAGATACATGGCTGAAGGAGTTAAGAGCAAGGTAGTGAAGGTGTACATGAGCAGCCTCTTAAAGAGTAAGAAAATGAGCATAAGAAAGGATACAGACAGTGGGTCATGGAAGGAGATGAGAGAGTGTGGATGCTTTTATATGTATATATGTATGTATACATGTATGTACAAGGTGGTATCAAGGAGTTCCCAGACTAGTTAAGTTGAATAAAAAATAACTTATTTACCTAAGTTTTAACATCATCTCCTTCAAAATAGTCAACTTACACAGCAATATACCAGTCCCAGTGTTTCTGCCTCTTTTGGAATCAGGGTGCATTGTCGTTATGAAGAAACCAATTCTTTGTGCTTCACAGATTTGGTCACTTTTGCCGAATGTCTTCCCTTAAATGTGGAACTCTCAACTGATGGTCTGGCTCTGGGGGATGAATTCTCAATGCACAATACCACACTTCTGGGAATGACTTTCATTGCAGATCTTCCAGATAGCTCGTTGTCTTCCAGATTGCTTGTCTTCCAGATTGCTTGTCTTCCAGATTGCTTGTCTTCCAGATTGCTTGTCTTCCAGATTGCTTGTCTTCACTCAGCACACTGCCTCATGAAGGTCACTGCAAGCTTTCACTGCACGTGAAACCATGTGCTGCCATCTGTTGGTGTGCTACAGAACTAGTCCAGGAACTTTTTGATACCATCTCATACAGGAATCCCCTACATTACTGAAATAACGTGATCCTAAATGTCTTGCTATAGTGCAAAATCCCATTGTGAAATTAAGCATTTTCCCATTGAGTTTTGTGTTATAAAGTGATAATGTCTGCTGATGAATTTTTTAGGGGGAAAAAAGCAACAAAAAACAAAAGTCAAGCAACATGATTACTTTTATGCATGGAAATAAGAATTTTTAAACATATACAGTAAAATAGGCATAGCTGTGTGATTCTTTGTTCAGTCCCACTTCATGGCACCTTGGGCAAGTGTCTTCTACTATAGCCTCAGGCTTTGTGAGTGGATTTGGTACACTGAAAGAAACCTGTTCTACATATACATACATACGTACATACAAAAGGCGGCGAGCTGGCAGAAATGTTAGCACGCCGGGCGAAATGCTTAGCAGTATTTCGCCTGCTGTTACGTTCTGGGTTCAAATTCCACCAAGGTCAACTTTGCTTTTGATCCTTTTGGGGTTGATAAATTAAGTACCAGTTACGCACTGGAGTTGATGTAATCGACTTAATCCCTTTGTCTGTCCTTGTTTGTCCCCTCTATGTTTAGCCCCTTGTGGGCAATAAAGAAATAACATACATATATATATATATAATGAGAATGTTTGTCTGTGTGTGTGTGTGTGTGTGTGTGTGTGTCTGTGTGATTCCCTAAAACTCGAGAACTACACAACCAATTTCATTCAAATTTTACACATGCCTTACTTAGGGTCCCAGTTGTGTTTTAGTCAAAAAAAGTTTTAACTTCTTGCATAGTTCGAGCCCACAGCAACATCATATCTCCTCCACTATTTAAGTATTATGTGTCAAAAGTGAAATAAAAATACTCATGTTAAATACTTTCACTTTAAAAATAAAACTGTTCCACTAACTGAAACAATCACATTTCAATACTGTAATGACAGATATAAAGTTATAAATAATGGGAGAAATATAGTATGATAAAATTTATTTAACCATTGGAAATTCTTACATAACAATTGTTTCACAACTTAAAACATGCATAGATAATTTATTTTATCATATTTTATGATAATTAAATTACTTACATATCTGTATCAATATAAACAATCTTTAAATTATTGCAGATATTAAGCTAGCTCATCGAGTTACAAGAAATCCATGTTAAAAAATATTGACTTTGTGTTCTTGAAACATTATGTCAAGGGATTTCTTCTAAGCCAATGAAGTAGCTTAATAGCTGGATTAATACGAAGATTGTTTATATTAATGCAGACATGTAAATAATTTGCTTGTTATAAAATATAATAAAATAAATAAGCAATGCAAGTTTTACGTTGTGAAACAATTGTTGCTAAGAATTTCCAATGGTTAAATAAATTTTATCATTCTATATTTCTCTCGTTATTTATAATTTTATACAATCCTTGTTGTTTTCTCTTGTACCATACTCCATATTCTATATGTTTTGTAAAATGATATTCATTAAGGAGCATTTTTTAATGAGCACTACCTAATTACTTGAATCCATATACTGTGATTTAAATGTGTGTGTGTGTTTATGTTGGTGTTTGTACCCCACCACTGCTTGACAACACAACTGGTGTTGATGTGTTTACATACCTGAGATGTAGCAGTTCGGCAGAAAGAGCCTAATAGAATAAGTACAAAGCTTAAAATAAAGATAAGGACTGGGATCGATTTATTTGACTAAAATTCTTCAAGGTTGTGCTCCAGCATGGCCACAGTCTCATGATTGAAACAGGTAAAAGATAAAAGACACCTGCTCTGTTTTTTTTTTTGCAATCTGATGGTAATACTTGCATGACACTGGTGCCTAGTTATTACATCTGCCTTTCTCTTAGACAACATTGGTGGCCTAAAGTAAGGAGAGTTGCACGATTGGTTAAGTGCTGACGTTCTATGAGAAACCTTGCCCAGACTTATGTCTCAAAAAGGAAATTTTATATAGAGACAACATGTGATATCCAGAGGAATTTGTAGTTAAAATTTTTATTCAAATTTAGTTCATTCAACAGGAAGCTTGCTTCCCAACAACATGATTCAGGGTTCAGTGGGACTGAACCTGGAACTATGTTGGACAAGTGTCTTCCACCTTGGACCGACCAAAGCCTTGTGAGTGGATTTGGTAGATGGATACTAAAAGAAGCCTGTTGTATATGTGTGTGTGTGTGTGTATGTGTGTGTGTGTGTCTTTGTGTCTGTATTTGTCCCTCCCACCACTTGACAACTGGTGTTGGTGTGTTTGCATCCCTGTAGCTTAGCAGTTTGGCAAAAGGGACTGATAAATTAAGTACCATGCTTAACAGAAATTCTTCAAGGTAGTGCCCCAGCATGGCCATAGTTCAATGACAGAAACAAGAGAAAGATAAAAAAGATAAATGAACTCTCCCCCACTGACCCCATCAAAGTTATTCACTTGTTTATTTTTATTATCATGCATTGCATTTTGCAAAGGATAGGGTCATTGGTTATGGGTTTCTGGTGGGTTCAATGCCCTTCTGATACCAACAGAAACAAATAATTGTCTCAACAACTTGGGTGGAACAAATACTTCATTGGATATTTTTATTTGAAAGTGCCAGTCTTTAGATTTTCTTGATGGTTTCTTAGAATTTTTGCCAATGTACATTAGCGAAACACACACACACACACACACACACACACACACACACACACACATGATGAGCTTCTTTCAGTTTCCACCTACCAAATCCATTCACAAGATTTTGGTTGGTTAGTTGGTTTGGGGTTGTAGTAGAAGACTTTTGCTCAAGGTGCCATGCAGTGGGACTGAACCTGGAAGCATGTTGCTGGGAAGCAAGCTTTTTACCACACTCTCATGCCTGTGCTTATATGAAGTAACCCCCTCAATCACACATCCATTCTTATGACATTAAGCACAGCGTCATGATTTAGTTCTAAGATATGCAGAAACTCCTGAATTTGGCATTTTAAGACCTTAAAGCTCCCATTCCATCAAAGTATACTTCTTTTTTGATAATTTTTTCTCAACTAAAATTCTTCAACAAATGACTGCTGTCATCCCTCATTATGGCACTAATGACCATCTCTTGATAACCTAGAGGAGGTAAAGGAACAAACAAATACATTAGGAGATTAATATTGGTTTCAAGTTTGGGTACAAGGTCAGTAATTTTGGGAAGGAGGCCAATCGATTACATTGACCCCAGTGCTCAACTGATACTTACCTAATCAACCTCGAAAAGATGAAAGGCAAAGTCGACCTTGGTGAAATTTGAACTCAGAATGTAAAGATTGACAAAATGCTGCTAAGCATTTTGCTCTGTGCGTTAACAATTCTGCCAGCTTGTCACCTTCATTAGGTCATTAATATTAATTCCTAACATTGGCACACGATCACACATTTTGGAGGATAAGATGACTCTGCTGCTTAACTGGGATTTTGTTTTATTGACCCTGGAAATCAATGTTAGGATGTAAAGGGCCATTACTAAATACAAGCAAGTCATTTTTGCTTTATGTTCCATTTATTCTGCCAATCTACCACCTTTTTGCTAATGGGGTAAAAGAAAAAAAACTTCAAGAAAGAAATTAATGTGATTTATGGAATTGGTTTAGAGGAGTTCATTTCTTATTCTGCAAAGTTTAACTGAATATGCCATGACATGACAAATGGATGGTAGATTTGCCTCCTTGTGCTTTTAGTGCAAGAGTTTTTGTTCTTTTTACTGTTTAGTCAGATATAGAAAGGTAGTGCTCAGGAGCTTCAAGATTGGTATGAGGAAAAGAGGATGCTGGTAGTAAACTTGAGAGATGGTCTGAATGCTTGTAACAGTTGGTTACATTGAACTCTACTAAAGCACCAAACAACCATATAGTGGTGTAATACTGAGGGGTGGATGAAGTCACCAACCAAAAAACACAGAATACAAAGAGCTGGAACAAATACCTCTAGGCACCTCATTTGATGTTCTGACAATTCTGCCAATCCACTGCCTATCCTGGAAGAATGAAAGGCCAAAATTTAGCCCCAGTGAGACTTGCACTCGGAGTGTAATGTGTAGAGAGCGGGAACAAATACCACAAGATGTTGCGTTCTATGTTCTAATAACCCTGCCAACTGGCCTGACTATACTGCAAGCATTCAGGATAGTCCTCTGGTTTGAGGATGACTTCCTCCTGCTAATCTCAGAGACACTGAAGAGATCATGTGCCACCTTGCTTCATTTCACTTAGCTATTAAAATAATCATAATACTGTTTCTGTCTTATTGGACATAGACACATTAAATATTTGTATCTTGTAGAAATGTGTGGTCTAATTATTATGAGCAATTGTTTGTCAATGTTGTTAGAGTGTTGCATGGAATGCATTCAAATCCTGTCAAGGTCTACTTTGCCTTCTGTCCTGTTGGAGAGTTGATAAATAAAGAACCAGTCCAGAGCTAATGCAGCCCTTTCTTCCTCCATCTGCCACATCTTCAATGTTCCCCTTTAATGATTGGTTAATAATTGGAGGACTTAGAGGATGTATGTGCCTGCTTGGGACCACATGGCCACCTAAAACAATTAGTGAAAAACATGGTACGTGCTACTAAATCATCTTTGATTGCAACTGGTGGCCATATGTTTTGTCAATAGTCAACAACAGAGGCCAACATATGTGACTTGACCTGACTATTGCATCAGTGGCAAAAGGTTTACCAAAGTAAACTATTTATTCAATGACTGAAGATGATCTATTTTTCAGAACAATTGGAATTCTTCACAAATATGAACACAATAAACAAATGATACAATAAGGACAAAAACCAATATCATGAACCATAAACTTCTTATGACTAACAACAAATACATAAAAAAATTTGAACATAAATAACCAGTGTTAAATAAACAATTTTCTAGTGCTAGGAAATTGTATGAAAAGTTGCAAGTTGGTTACACACAGCTTATATTCTTTGTAAAGTAGAATGGAATTCCAATGGATATTAATAGATACAGAAACTCTTACAATGGAAGAATGCAATATAATTTTTGATGAAAAAGTTAGTAATTAATTTTATATATCTATTTGTTTCTTTTGCCATTTATAAAAAAAAATTTCTTATTGTTTTACAGTCATTTTTTAAACGATAGACAAAGTGGAATATACACAATTGAGATTGAAGCAATTGATTTTACAACTGATTGTTCTTTCCACCAATAACCACTAAACTGTAAGGCTTTTATTATTTAGTCTCAGGTCACTCCTGATCCAATTGATATACAATCAGAAATATTCCAGCCATGACTATTTCATCTTTTACCCAGACATAATTTAACTAGTGCTGCATTTTTCTCCTGTTTTCATATGGTTTGTGGTACTTTAACCCTTTAGCATTCAAGTTATTCTGTCAAATGAATTAATCATGCATTGTCTCTGTAACTTAAGATTTCAATGATGTGATTGCTTATTTTTAAGATGACATTGTAAGGTAGGTGTGAGAATACAAATCTGGATGGTTTGAACATAAAACAGATATAATATTTAGGCCAGATATGGGTTAAGGAAAAACATTACTGTTATTTCAAGTAGGATGTTGTTTAGTCCCTGATCATCCTTTATCCAGCCTAGATAACTCCATCGTTTATTCAGACATAATGTATTTTAAGGATGGTACAGTGTAATGATATGAGGGGAGATATAATTGATATTTTTAACTGGTTGAATGATAATGTAGAAGAAAGGTGGAGAATGTTCTTAGTATATGGGAGAAATTATAAAAGAACCTGTTGAGGAGCTCTTTTCCGAGAAAAAAACTCCTAAATTTTATAATCCAGAGATATGCAACTTACTGTATTTGTTGCTGTATAACATACATTTTCCATTAAGAAAAAGAAAAAAAATTTAAAGAATATTCCATGCGTATAACATGCAAAAATCACTCTCCTAACAAATTAACTATTTTTTAAATAATTTTCTTAACAACAAAAAGGTATTTTTTAAAGGGAAAAAGTGTGTTGCTCATTAGCAAAATATGGTATATCAAATTAATATTTTGGCCTTAAGGTTAAAACCTGTTTTTCTTCAAATGAGTTTTATAGACATCATCTGTAGGGGTAGGATTCAAATACAAATGTGGTTAAAATTTTGACTACAGATAAGGGGTATTCTCACCATTAATGTAAAGGCTCTCTTTTTGGTTTTAAAATGCCAAAGCAGCTAATTTCAATCAAGTAGCATTAGGCAAACAGTGCTTTACCACTATGATTATAAAGAAATAAGATGCATAGAATTGTTTTCCTTGTTTATATTATTATTATTTTATTGTGTATGTTTCTAAATCCCAGACTGTTTTGCCTTTAATGAATGGACATGCCACAAAGAAATGAGAACTGTTTAGTCTTGCTAATACTGAATCTGGGACAAAATATAATTAGCATACTGTATAATGTGATTGGTGAATGAGAAGAGACAATGTGGCATCAAGAAAACTCTTTAAGTCTAGTTAAGGACATGACAGCCTTTTGAGTGTTGGTGCCATGATAAAATACAGTACATTTTGTAAAGCAGTTGTGATAAGAAGGATATCCAGCTATAGAAACCATACCCAAATCAAAATATACAAGCAAGATGTCATCCTATGCCTCATGTAAGTGGGCAGCAAATCTAAATAAGAATTAACTCAGACTGTGATGACCTAATCAGACCTTGATACAATAGAAAGTGAACATAAAATGATGATGATGATGATGGTAGTGGTTGTGGTAGTGGTGTGGTGATGGTAGTTGTGTGGTGATGGTTGTGGTGTGGTGATAGTAGTGGTGTGGTGATGGTGGTGATGATAAGGACGTAGAGGATGAATTATCCTTGAACAAGGAGTGAACTCTAAGTCTTTGGTGCATAATCAGCCGATTAGGTCTGTATACTGACATACAAATGATTACAACTGTATGTCTGGGAATGTTTACACAGTCTTGATATTTGTTAGAAATTGTAGCTAAATTTCCTCAATTTGCACCCTGTCACTGGTTTTCACATCTTTTAACTCCATGACACACTGAAGATCAAATATAAAGTTACTGATGCTCTTCATATGGAAAATTAAAAAAAAAACTGCTTTAAAGTTAAAAAGTGAAGAAACTGTATTATTTTCTGTTTTATTTATTAAATTTGTGTATAACGCTGAGAGAGCGACCAGATTAAATCATCATCATCAGATCATTCAGATTGTACAAGGGGGTATCAAAAAGTTCCTGGACTAGTTATGTTTAATAAAAAATAACTTATTCTTTTTTACAGTTTAAGCTCAGAGCTGCGGCCATGCTGATGCACCGCCGTTAAGTACAAGTGTCTCCCCGACGGGGAATCAAACCCCGGTCTCCCGCATGACAGGCTGGGATATTTACCACTATACTACCGAGGATGACATTTACCTAAGTTTTAACATCTCCTTTGAAATATTCACCTTGCTCAACAATACACTGGTCCCAGTGTTCCTGCCACTTTTGGAATCTGACCCAGAAGTTGTTTTATGAAAGCAAGTTGAGGACCTTCTGTGATTCACTCTTGATCTCAACAATGGTGTTAAAATGGTGACTATTGAGATGCATTTTTATCTTTGGGAAGAGATGGAAGTCTGCAGATCCTAAATCTGGTGAATAGAGCAGGTATGGAAGCGATACCATGTTTCTGGTGAGAAATTCACAAGTGAGCTCAGTGACTGGGTGCATTGTTGACATGAAGAATCCAATTCTTTGTGCTCCACAGATTCGGTCATTTTTGCTGAATGTCCTACCTCAAATGCTTCAAGACATCACAGCAGAACTCGTGATTGATGGTCTGGCCCTGGGGGATGAATTCTCGATGCACAATACTTCAAATGTCAGAATAAATTATGAACATTCTCTTGATTGAGCTGTGGCTCTGTCATGCCTCCTTCGGTGATGGAGATGAAGGGCTCTTCCACTGGGATAACGGCTGCTTTATCTCAGGGTTGTACCCATAAACCCAACTTTTGTCACTGGTGATGATCCTCAACATGAAGGACGGGTCATCAGTGGCACATGGATGGAGATCTTGACAGACTTTGATGCGATGTTCTTTCTGCTCAGTGGTCAGCAGGCGGGGGACCAACTTGGCAGAGACATGCCATATGTTCAATTCAGACGTTAGGATTGCCTGCATAGAACCATATGACAGACCAGCAACATCAGCAATGTCATTAATTGTCCTCTGATGGTCCTCATACACGAGCTGATGAATTTTCTCTATAATTCTGGTGGGTGACGCTTGTAACAGATCTTCCAGATTTCTCATAGTCTTTCAGGGATGTTCTTCTGTTTTTGAAGCACTTGTGCCACTTGAAACATTGTGTACGACCTATTGCCTTGTCCTTGTAAGCTTGCCGAAGCATGTTCAATGTCTCTGTAGCAGACTTCCCAAGTTTAACACAAAATTTCACATTGGTTCTTCGTTCCAACTTCCTGTCCAAGATAAAATCACAAAAACACAAATTTCACAACTTGCAATGTAAACACAACAATGTCACTTGGCACGCTACCTCATGAATGACACTTCTAGCTCTCACTGTCCATGCAGCCATGTGCTGCTGTCTGTTGGTGCACTACGGAACTAGTCTGAGAACGTTTTTATTACATTGGCCCCAGTGTTCAACTGATACTTATTCAATCGACCAACCACAAAAGGATGAAAGGCAAAGTCAAACCCAGCAGCGTTTGAACTCAGAACTCAGAAGTCAGAAGAAATGCTGCAAAACATTTTTCCTGGCATGTTAACGATTCTGCCAGTTTGCCACATGAACTTTCAACTTAAAAAAAAACAAAAAAACAAATGCAGTGATTAACTACTGAAATCTGATATGAACTTTCATCTAATAATAAGTTTCAGTCAAGTATTCAAATTTAAACACTTTAATGAAGTTGGTTTTGAGTATGTTGTTGTTGAAATCGCTAACTGTCTATTTAAGGCAATGTTTCTCCTAGGGTATGGGGCTGTGAGGGTTGAAAAGTGTGATGAAAGTGAATAAATTGCAATGTTTCATAGAACTATGATTGTTTTAAACCTTTTAAACCTGTTCAACACTATGGTAAAAAAAGAAAAAATAACATGGGTACAAATTCTAGGGTTACAATATCCACTATATTCCTTTCTTTTTAGATACTTATTGTTGTTGTTGCTTAGTCCCAAGTTAACCCAGATCAAGCCAACCTGCAGTTAAAGGCAATCCAACTACGATCAACCTGTCTTTTTCTATATCTGGAATTACATTGATCAATGTGTCCTTCCCTTTTTTTTCTAACACAGTAAGGTAAAGTGAGGGGGATTTGGCCACTGTTTTCAACATGTCATGCAACTACATAGAGCAGTGGTTCTTAACCTTTTCAGTACCAAAGGCCTTGTCCATTTAGATGAATTTTTCCATAGACTCCAGATTTTTGAAAGGTTTGTCTACTGAGCAACTCAATAAACATATTTATGTATATTCAGTTTCCCTCAAAATATATTTCTAACTAAATATGCAATGAGATAAATGCCAGTATCAACCAAAAACACTCAGATGTTTGATGAGAAGGTTGGTGCTACCTTGTAGATTCTATGCTCTAAATATCAGGTTTAATGGTAGTCTTAGATACAGATCACATTTTAAAGATATAAGCAAGCATGCATTTTGCACCAAAAGCCAATTTGAGAGTTTCTCTGTTATATGGACTGTTAGATATGTAATTCGTCTGACGTTCCGTGTGTCATGTGGTTCGTCTGAGTTCATTGTTTCATTGTTGTTGTCTTGTGGGACTGTCGTAGTAAAATGTCATTGATATATATATGGCGGACATGACTTTTGTTTATTCATAACGAACATTGGGTGAGTGCGTTCTTTGTATGTAATTGAACAATAAATGTAATAATTAAATTGTATAACTCGTTGTGTTATCTCTACGAGTCACCCGAGGGAAACATAACATT
>NC_069004.1:16758019-16762013 GCF_001194135.2 Octopus bimaculoides
TTTCTCTGTTATATGGACTGTTAGATATGTAATTCGTCTGACGTTCCGTGTGTCATGTGGTTCGTCTGAGTTCATTGTTTCATTGTTGTTGTCTTGTGGGACTGTCGTAGTAAAATGTCATTGATATATATATGGCGGACATGACTTTTGTTTATTCATAACGAACATTGGGTGAGTGCGTTCTTTGTATGTAATTGAACAATAAATGTAATAATTAAATTGTATAACTCGTTGTGTTATCTCTACGAGTCACCCGAGGGAAACATAACATTCTCTCATAGTATCTACCACAGTATAGTTTGTTCTAACAGAACATCCAGGCTTAAGTGGGGGTAAATATTACCTCCCATTTAAGAAATGTCTAAAAAACTTAGACTATCTCTGCAAATTTGGAAACTATTTGGAATTTTGAAAGTTTTTCTGTATTGACTTTACTGTAATTGTATGTTTTACACTGCAAAATCTTGAAAATTTGAATTTAGTTCACAGATCTTTTGGTACTGCTTTTGTGAATCTCCAGGGGTCTATGAACCAAAGATTGGAGACCACTAGCTCGTGTTTCCAAGTCTGACTTGTGATAATGCCATTTTTTTTTTGTTGAGTAGCCAGAGAGACATGACCAAATATTTAGTAATTACCCCAAGGCAGAACATACTGGAAACCTCTACATGGTTGCCCAACCTGGTAAAAATAGCAGCTAAATCTTGTTCAGACCATATCATACCATCTGAAAAACAGGACACATGGTATAATGTAGTCCTGGATACAGTATATCTGATGAGATGGTCATAGTTGAAATGTTTTAAACTATAAGCTGCTATGGGTGGTAGACTTAATCCATTACACAGTTTAATATAACCACCAGGCACCTTGTCATAAACATTCAAGCTTTCTCCATCCCTTTCAGCAGTCTCAAAGGCCCTATAAACAGTCAGGGGTATTGCCTTCCATCCTGAATGAAAGCACGTAAAAGGTTCCTTGCCAGTGCTATGTAATGACACCTGTGCTGGCACTATGTAAAAAACACCCAGCACACTCTGTAAAGTGGTTGGTGTTAGGAAGGGCTTCTAGCGGTAGAAACTGAGCCAAACCAGACCAGAACCTGGTGCACCATCCCTCCAAACTGCACAAATAAGTTCATGATGTAATCATCACCAAATCGCAAGACCTCAGCACAAATTCCATCCTCTCCAGGTGCCCTGCCAAGATTCAATTTACTTATTGATGTCATTACCTCATCTATTGAGGACGTGGAATTTAAGGACCCAATGATAAGTCTTTGTTGCATAGTATCAATCACTATTTCATCCACAACTGACTCATGGTTCAGGAGTTCAGAGACCTGTAATTTCTGTTGATTTAGTAAATAGAGTAGAAGACTCCTTGGAATGCAAAGGAGCTGATGCAGAGCTCTTAGGCCCATAAACTTGCTTCATAAGATGGTAAAGCTTCTTACTGTCATTTGCATCAGCAGCAACCTGAACATCACAAGCAAGATCCTCCCACCAAATGTTCTGCATCTTCCTGAGAGATCGCTGCAGTAGTGATTTTACACTGCTATAGTGCTAGATTTCGCTGCACAGCTAAAAGTCCTCTGTGCAGCAATACATTGTGAGCATGGCGCTTTACAGCCAATAGTTGCTGAACTTGAGCATTATTTTCATTGAACCAGTCTCTGTGTCTAGCAGTAGTGTATCCCAGTTTTTCAGCAGCACATTGAAGAACCTGGTCTTGAAAATCTTCCCATGCTGCAGTATTTTCAATGCTGGACAAGTGAATCTGAAGCTCTTTCATCAACATAGCATCATATATCTTGTGGACATTCAGACGTCAAGGAATGCCGACTGGCCCTCTTCTGTCTTTCACTCTTATCATCATCCAGAACTTTGCTTGCACCAGACTGTGGTCTGTGCAGCATTCTGATCCATGGAAGGACTTGACATTACAAATGTCATAGATGTCCCACTTGCGGATGATGACATAATCCAGCAAGTGCCAAACTTTGGACCTTGGATGCATCCATGTTGTCGTGTGATCACCTTTGTGCATAAAATGAGTGCTTGCGATGTAAAGTCCATGTTCATAGCAAAGATCCAGCAGAATGAGACCATTGCTATTAATTTTCCCTACACCAAAACGTCCTTAAGAGTTCCATGTTTGCCAGTCTGTTCCAACCCTGGCATTGAAATCCCCCAGTAGAATGACTTTATCAGAATTGGGGATTTTCCTTCGTATGGCTCTTAGCTGGGTATAAAAACTAGTTTTATCTTCATCACAGCTAGTCAAAGTAGGTGCATAGGCACTTGGAGTAGCAAACTACCCACCTTTCAGGTGCAATCGTAGAGTCATTAGACATTCATCTATAGGAACAGGAAGTTCCTCCAACTTCTTAAGGCTATCAGATCGAACTGCAAAGCCAACACCATCTTCTCTGCACTCCTCCTTCTGCTTCCCCTTCCAAAAATAAAGGTGTATCCACCTTCTACTTCCTCAAGCTGACCATCACCTTCTATATGAGTCTCTGAAAGTGCAGCTATATCAATGTTATAATGGTTCAGCTCGTGAGCAACAAGTGTAGTGTGGTCTTTCAGGCCTACAATCACTCTTGTTGTCCAACAGAGTGCACGCATTCCAACATGAAATGTTCAAGTTCCATCCAGATTTTGTAAATAAAAGTCTCTTTGTTTTTCAAGCACAGTGTGGACATCTATCAGTTGCTCTAAACTGATCAGATATAGAAAGACAGGAAATTTTTGGTTCACCTTTTCTAGAACCTCCCCAGCCTCTGTGTGAACAAATATAAATAATATATATATGTGTGTGTGTGTACATATATATCATCATCATCATCATCATCGTTTAACGTCTGCTTTCCATGCTGGCATGGGCTGGACGATTTGACTGAGGACTGGCAAGCCAGAAGGCTGCACCAGGCTCCAATCTGATCTGGATGCCCTTCCTAACGCCAACCACTCTGAGAGTGTAGTGGGTGCTTTTACGTGCCACCGGCACGAGGGCCAGTCACATGGTACTGGCAATGGCCACGCTCAAAAAGGTGTTTTTTACATGCCACCTGCATGGGAGCCAGTCCAGCAGCACTGGTAACGACCTCGCTCGAATGATTTTCTAACGTGCCACCAGCACAAGTGCTAGAAGGCAACGCTGGTAATGATTACGCTCAAATGGTGCTATTTACGGGCCACTAGCATGGAAGCCAGACAGCTGCTCTGGCAATGAACACGCTTGGACAGTGCTGTTATATATATATATATATATATATGTAGTGGCTTCATGAAGGCACAGCATGGATTTGATCCTCGATCACCAAATTTCACTTAACAGTTCAGCAGCACCTTTCTCACGGTAAAACAATAGTTTTTCTGTGAGTGACAGCAGTTACATTTTCCAGATGCTAAGCAGAATAATGTCTTTGCCACTTGACCCTTCTAACCCACCAAAATCTAGAATAGAGATAACAGACCGCCAATGAAATCTAATGAACTCTGTAAGCCAAAGTGAGTTGGTGAGAACCGAGTCTGGCTGACCAGCTGAACAAAATGCTGTCTCTAAAGGAAAAGGCACAAAGGGTCAACTATGGTAACTCACCAACGAAGCAGTTGTTTCACCCCACCACTCTTACTTTCAGCAACCCACTTTCTTTTCTCTGTAAGATTACCATATCTCTCTATATACACTACTATGAGTTCATGTACACACATACCGACCAAAATTAACTCTTTTTACCTTGCATGCTTTTCCATTTACTAGTTATACATATCAACACATTGTAGTTTTGGATATATACAAAGTAACAGTAAATAAATATTTCTTTACAACTTCAATCAATGTTCTTCTTCCATATATATATATATGCATATACGGGTACAGGATGTCACCAACTGTGCAAACAACATAAAATACGTAAATAAACGAGTTAGATACATAAACAAGAAGAGAAACAAATGGAAAACAGGACAAGTAAACATAGAGAAAA
>NC_069004.1:16762460-16789442 GCF_001194135.2 Octopus bimaculoides
GCCTTCTTGTTTGTTCTCACTGTTTCGTTTTCCTGTTTTGTTTTCTGTCCGCCACTACATTCCTCCACGTTACAAATTTAATTTGAATTAAATTAAATTTAAATTTAATTTGTGGTCTGTGGGAAGAGCTATTTTAACGATGCGTCCTGCCCTAACTCTTCGAAACGCCAGTGTTGAATGGTGGCAGCTGATGAAGGAAATTTTCTCTATGTGGCCTGTCTGTTTTCTGTACTTGTTTATCATTTTGTCTACGTTTTGTTTGCAATGTCCTGTACCCAGATATGCATCTATATATACAGGTAGATGTAAGTATGTACATATGCATATACTCATTTATTATATATATATATATATCAGCATGGCTCTGTGGAACCACAAGGTTCTAGGTTCAGTCTTATTGCATGGCAGTTTGAGCAAGTGTCTTCTACTATAGTCTCAGGCTGACTAAAGCCTTGTGAATGGATTTGGTAGATGGAAATTGAAAGAAGCTTTAAGGATATCACGAAAGGCCTGATTGGAGGTCCAGCCTTCTGAGTTCTTTTACAGGGCTTAGAAAAACTGCTGCAATAAGTGTGTGCATTTGAGAGGGAAATATGTTGAGTGAAAGCATAATTAACTGATCCTTCTGTATTTTGTTTCACCCAAAGCCAGGAACTTTTCAGCACTCCCTTGTATATGTGTGTGCATCTGTGTCTTTGTGTGTGTTTGTCCCACACCACTACTTGAGTACTAGTGTTGGTGTGTTTATGTCCCTGTAATTTAGTGATTTGGCAAAAGAGACCAACAGAATAAGTGCCAAGCTTATAAAAAAATAAGTACTGGCATCAATTTGACTAAAATTCTTTAAGGTGGTGCCCCAGCATGGCTGCAGTCTAACGACTGAAACAAGTAAAAGAAAGATATGCATGAAATTTTATGTTGTTGCATGGAGAAAATTATGAAACTGCAACCACATAGAAATATTAAATCTTCATTTGCCTCCCACAGTTGATTGTTATATACTCCTTGTAGAAATATTGATATCAAATTCTAGCACAAGGCCAGCAATTGCAGGGGAGTGGGTAAGTCAATTACTGTCATTTATTTTATCAGCTCCGAAAGGGTGAAAAGCAAAGTTGACTTTGGTGGAATTTGAACTCAGAATGCAAAGATGGACGAAATGCCACTAAGCATCTTGCTCGGTGCAGCAACAATTCTGCCAGCTCGCTGCCTTTATTCCTTGTAGAAATATCAGGTTGTATATCCTGGATTTTCAAATGCATGGGTGTATTAGATTACATCACAATTCCAGATGGCCAGTTGAAGCATTTACTATAAGTTCTGTTTGATTCTCTGAATCCAACTTTCTATCTTTCTGCTTTATTTGTACATTTTCTATATGTATATATATGTAATACACACACACACATATATAAATAATTGAGATTCAGTTGAATCAGGTACTTAAGTTGAAGCACCAAGTCAGTCCGGTATTATCTGCACAGCTCGAAGTAAGGTGAATAAAATCAGTGTGCCTCATGCCTTTCTTGGAAGTGTAGTCTATCCTTAGCTAGAATAGCAACAACTCTGTTAAAGTATTTGAGAAAAATTATATTAATGTGTCCAACTGATTAAAATTCTATTTATTTGTGCAGCTGATGATAGCTCTCTCTCTCTCTCTCTATATATATATATATATATTCGCCATGATAGATCGCTGACCACTACATTCATATATTTTTTTCTCTCCTTGTTTCTTTCTGTGTTCCTTTCTGTTAAAGAGCGTAGGCTTGAAATGTTAAAGACTTTCTCTATTCTCGAGTGTTATACTAATACATCCATTTGTTGTTTACACCACTTGTCTTCGTCTGTTGTTTTTTTCGTAAATTCTCCCCTATATATATATATCTATATATATAAAGATGAGAATGTGTGTCTGTGAGTCAAATGACTGAAACAAGTAAAAGAATAAAAGAATGTATGTATGTACATTCATTCTTTCTAATACACTTTACTCAAAATGTGAGATAGTAGAAATAATCCAATATTAAAAATTTAAGTTGACCATAAGAGTAAGTGACCAATATCAAATTCCAACACACTATCTGGGTAGTATTTGACCTGAAGACAATGCAAATGTTTTTGAGTGTGATAACCCAATGACACACACTAATGTTTTTATTACTGTCCCCTCCTTGATTTTGGCCATAGCTTATCCCTTCTATTGTAAGGCTCACCTCCTCTAATTTTTCTATTCCTTCTTCTTTTCCTTTTCTTCCCTTTAGTCCTTCTTTTCCAACTCATCACTTCGCTTCCTCTTTTCTCTTTATCTCTCTTCCCTCACACCTAATACTTATTGCCTCTCTTTGTTTCCCTCCCCATGCCTGTACCATTGTTTCAGTGTTCTGCTAGGTTAACCAGAACAAAATGACTCTGTCAAGGGTAGCATTCTCTAGGTTGTTCAATTTTTCTCAACCAGATCACTGGGCTGATTGAGTAAACCAATCAATGATGAACCTACCTCAAATAAAATAGATCGATAGCAACATTTTCCTTTTAAGCAAAATATGTACCTAATTCAATAAAATTTTGAAGATTCCTCAGATTACTATGTATAAAATGCAAAATATTTAAATTTTTGTAGATGAGGTAGGCATAATTCACCAAGGATCAGTCCTCAGCCCCTTTTGTTCATTATAGTCCTCCAGGAAATAACAGAGGAATTCAAGACTGGCTGCCCCTGGGAGCTACTCTACACTGATGACCTTGCTCTAATAGCTGAGTCACTACCAGAACTAGAGAAGAAGTTTCAGGTGTGGAAGCAAGGTCAAGAATTGAAGGGCCTTAGGGTTAACCTAGCAAAAACCAAAGTTTAAGTAAGTAGGAAGGCAGACGAGTCACAAATCCCCTCAGGTAGATGGCCCTGCTCAATCTGTAGAAAAGGCGTAGGCAGAAACTCCATAAGATGTACCTCGTGTAAGCGCTCAAAGCAAGGTTAACTGGGAAGATAGTTTTTGTCTGTGGAAGATGCACAGGTGCAATAAACACTGAAAATGTACAGAAAACAGATTCCATCACATGCCAGGGGGAAAAACTAGAAATTGTTGATAGCCTCCATTACGTAGGTGACCAAGTCAGTAGTTGGGGTGGATGCTCCGAGAGCATAGTGCCTAGAATAAGAGTAGCCTGGGCAAAGTTCAGAGAGCTCCTACCTTTGCTGGTAACAAAGGGCCTCCTCGCTCAGAGTGAAATGTAGACTGTATAATGCCTGTGTGTGAACAGCCATGCTACATGGCAGTGAAACATGGGCCATGACTGCTGAGGACATGGATAGGCTTGAAAGAAATGAAGCTAATATGCTCCACTGGATGTGTAATGTCAGTGTGCATACACGAAAGAGTGCAAGCACCCTGAGAGAAAAGTTGAACATAAGAAGCATCGAATGTGGTGTGCAAGAAAGACGACTGCGCTGGTATAGTCATGTGTTACGTATTGATGAGGACAGCTGTGTGAGGATGTGTCACACCCTAACTGTGGAAGGAACCTGTAGAAGAGGTAGACCCAGGAAGATATGGGATGAGGTGGTGAAGCATGACCTTCGAACATTGGGCCTCACAGAGGCAGTGACAGGAGACTGAGACCTTTGGATATACGCTATGATTGAGAAGACCCAGCAACTAAAGTGAGATCGCAGCCATGGCTGATGCCAGTGTTGCATGTCCGGCCCATTTAAGATTACCCTTGACGTGTCAGGTGATATGATATGCTTGAGAAGACTTGTTGAGTCAAGTAAAACCAAAATCATAGCTGTGGCCAGTGCCCCTGACTGGTTCCCATTCCGTAAAATGCATCTTCTGAACGTGGTCAATGCCAGTATCTCCCGACTGGCTTCTGTGCCGGTGGCATGTAATAAACATCATCTGAACATGGTCAATGCTAGGTCTGGCTGAGTAGCTCCCATGCCGGTGGCACGTAAAAAGCACCATCTGAATGTGGCCGATACCAGTACCCCCTAATTGGCTCCCATGCCAGTGACACGTAAAAAGCACTATCAGAACATGATCAATGCCAGGACTGCCTGACTGGCTCCTGTGCCAATGGCATGTAAAAAGCACCATCCAAACATGGCTGATGCTAGTACCCACTGACAGGCTCCGGTGCTGGTGGCACGTAAAAAGCACTATCCTAACATGATCGATGCCAGGCTCACCTAACTGGCTCCTGTGCCAGTGGCATGTAAAAAGCACCCGCTACACCCTCGGACTCGCTGGCGTTAGGAAGGGCATCCAGCTGTAGAAACATTGCCAGATCAGATTGGAGTCTGGTGCAGCTGCTGGCTCTCCAGACCTCAGTCAAACCATCCAACCCATGCCAGCATGGAAAACGGGACGCTAAACGATGATGATGATGATGATGATGATATATATATATATATATATATGTGTGTGTGTGTGTGTGTTATATTACAGGAACGAATATCTCAAGTCATTTAGAATAGTTTAATTTGGGTAATGTGAATTTGAAGTGTTACAGCCATTTCTGGAATAGCCCAAGCAGTAGGTTAGTATGTCCATACACTGGGTATTCCATCATCAGAGACAAGGGATGAATATTTTAGACAGGGAAAATTTATAGTTTACAAGGAATAAAATTCACAGTTTATAAGGAATAAAATAGAAGAATAAAGAGTAAAGGTAGTTAGAAGAATAACGTTCACAATTCATCTTTTTCCAGAGGATATAGATGTGTGGACATATTAACCTACCACTTGGGTTATCCCAGAAATGGCTGTAAGACTTCAAATTCACCTTACCCTAATTAAATTATTCTAAATGATTTGAGATACTTGTTCTGTCTTGGTCTTGATTTTTTCCTCTAATATACTATATACCTGCTATAATGGAACCCTAATACGGATCCCTAGATCCAGCCTTAGCTGTGATCTTGGAACCTAATGGTCGACCAACTATAGCATTTACTCAGCGTATCTATTTGCTTAGATCACAAGTGAACTAAACCCGTTATATTCTATATACATATATATTCATGTATATATACACACATATACACTATATATATATATATATATATATATATATATATATATATATGTGTGTGTGTGTGTGTGTGTGTGTGTGTATACTACATATATATTATATATACAAAGTGTTTGGGCTAAATTTGACAGTTTGCATGAAAAGAAAAGAAAACACAATATCTCATGCAGAAATAAAAGTATTTAAAAAAAAATCAAAATATATCAATTAGATATTGGCAGGGAGATGACAGTTTACTCCGAGTAGTTGCCCACAGCTTTCATCATGGCCTCAGGACAGCTCTGGAACTTGGCACATGCATTCCTCACTGTCTTCCAGGGAAGATTATCAAACACCTCCTTGATCTTCACGACCAGTTTGGCAGAGTGGTTGGTGTCTTTTTCAGCCATGCCCCACACATAGTAATCCATTGGTTTATAGTCAGGGGAATTAGGAGGACAGAAATTGGGGCTGGTGAAGTTGTAGAAATTCTCTGAGAACCACTTCTGACTCTTTACAGAAGTATGGCAAGGAATCAAATCTTGTTGCCACACATATTGCCTTCCAGCAGCAACCTTCTTCAGCCAGGGATTGACTAGTTTCCAGCAGCTTCACAATATGCCTGAATTGAGCCTAAGGCCCTGTTCAATTATGTGGGGATGGATTCCAGCATACAGATGCAGTCAGAGTGCTTGCTGTGTCCCTTACTGTCAGTCACAGCTTCATAGTCTACATTGCAGCTGTCCATGTTACATCTTAAGCCTTTACAGCAGTCATGATGTCAATATTTTGATACTAGGCAGGAATCATTAATACAGGTAACTCTTTTCCAATATTTAGATGATTTTCAGTCCTCCATGTCAGCTAACTTTTCTCAACTACAACTTCAATCTTTATGTTCTCCAATGCCATTGACTGTTTACCAATACATCAATCTGTTATTGAAAAAAGGAGACAAAAATTCATCAAATTTAGCCCGAATACCCTGTGAGGTGGGTTAAAAAGTTCATAAGCTGACTATGGAGGAGTGATTCTAGAGCTGTGAAATCTTGTATGCATTAATTTCTACTCCTCTTATTAATAACTGCGCTGTTTATTTTCAGGTAAATTGATATCTGACTGTTCAAAGAACATTTCAAAGTAACTAGTAGTGACTTTTTTTGAAAATTGACAAAGTTTGTTATCATGACGTTATCAAGTATCTTCAGAAAAGGGTTCAGCTCCCAATGACTTTCATGCTGACATGGTTGCTATATTAGGGGATGATGCTCCAGCTTTATTAACAGTGCAAAAGTAGGCAGCTGGTTTCATAAGGGAAAGGGAGAGTCTTGACGATGACCCAAAGTCTAGATGTCCTGCAACTGCCATCGCTGTGGAAAACATTGATCATGTTCACTACATGTTGATGGATGATAAGTGAATGACTATAAATTAAATAGGTAAAGCTATTGGTACATCCTGTGAGAGAGTTGAGAATATACTGCACAATGAACTTGGCATGGAGAAGGATTCTGTTTGGTGGGCACCACGTCTTCTGACACCTAATCAAAAGTGCACCAGGCTGATCACATGATAGGGAAAATCTGACTTTGTTTGAGACAGATCCAGCTGGTTTTCTTGAACGTTTCCTAAACCAGGATGAGTTTTGGCTTCATCACTTTGAGTCAGAGACAAAAGGACAATCCATGCTGTGGAAATATCCCTCCTAACCTGATCCAAAGAAGGCTAAGGTCGTTTAATCTGCAGATAAGCTGATGGTCTTAGTATTTTTGGATGCAATAGGCATTGAGTTTATTGACTATCTTCAAAAGGGCCACACTACCAATGGAGAGTACTATGCCAACTTGCTGAGGCAGTTATGAAAGGCTATCAAAACCAAACACTCAGGAAAACTGACAAAAGGGTTGTTGTTTCATCACGACAATGCTCCAGCACACAAGTCTTTGGTTTCAATGACTGCTGTGCATGGCTGTGGATTTGAACTGGTTGAGCACCCTCCCTATTCTCTTGATTTGGCCCCATCTGCTTATCTTCTGTTCCCCAACTTAAAAACTCTTGGCTGGGAAGCAGTATTGCAGTTATGACGATGTCATATCTGCTGTTGATAAATTTTTGGATCAACAAGATGAAAGCTTCTTGACTAGTGGGATCCAAGCACTGCAACACCAATGGAAGAAGTGTGTGGACTATGTTGCAAAATAAACTTTATTTGTTCACATTCCATGAGAGTATCTTGGTCAGCCTATGAACTTTTCAGCCAACCCTTTGTACACATATTATATAAGCTACATATGACTGCATCTGGTAGTGGGACCCTGATTTGGGAGTGCCAGCGTTTTGAGGGGTGTGGAATCACCCCTTAGTCACTATTGGTCCCAGGTCTGATCTAACCTGAAGAAGTAGCACCCTGCCAGGTTTCCAGTTATGAGTTAATTAAAATGTCACAGAATTGCCTTCAGAAGATCACTCACAGTTCCCTAATGAATCTAGGGCCGATGAAGCCCTTCAACTCTTTAGCTGCTCATCTAAGAGAAGATAACTCTATACAATTCTTTCATCCTGATAACAAATGAACTACGAGTGGCACCAAATGAAGGAGAGTGGAATTGACTCTGCACAAACAATGTCTACTATAATAATATTCATCATGCAGGTTGTTCAGCAAACCAAGATACCAGTATCAACACCAACACCTACACCATTTCACTCTCTTCACGAATCGAGTGACGATAGAGAAAGAGTTAATGAGAACCGGTTGAGGATGCTACTGGAAGTCTTCAGCTTTGACTCTGCATACAGGTGGGCATAGGGCGAAAGTCAAGTTAGACAGCAATAGGCGAAACAAAATATATTTTGTTAAAATAATGATTATGAATTAAATATCTATCTAATCTAATTTAATTACAACGCAAAACATCACTAATTTTCTTGGGGTCTAATGCTTTACTAAATAATTTTATATACAATTAACTATAAATATTAGGATGGAGGATGATAATGGTTAGAGGATGTGGAAATTAGTGTCCTATGACTAAGGGAAGTGCTATATATGTATGTATGTGTGTGTGCTCAGCTTACCAAAACTTCTGCAAGGCAGCAGCTTGCAAAGGAGATGGCTGGTCTGGGTAAAGCTGGCTACACGCCGTATCAATTGCCAACAGTCCATCATAATGTGGATCTAAGACACATCTGTTATCCACATTATCTTTCTCAGTATCCATTTCAGCTGTGTTAGTTCGTTGCTCCATCTCTCCTACTATAAACATACATATATAATATGTATATATATATATACGTATATTCTGTTGTTTTTCTGAGGTTCGATCTCTCTTTATAAAGGAGGATAAATAGAGATGGAACGTAAGCTTACTGGAGCTTAATACACACAACACCTTCTCTGCACGTCACTTCCGCTGGCCACTGTTGTTGCTTCATGTATTAGCGTAAGATGACGAAGATAATCGTTTCTAATTTAGGCACAAGGCCAAATTTTGGAGAGGGGTTTTAGTTGAAACTATCGACCACAGTACTAGCATTTTATTCTATCAAACCCAAAAGGATGAAAGACAAAGTTGACCTCCAGAGGATTTGAACTCAGAACGTGAAGAGCCGGAAGAAATATCCCGAGGCATTTTGCCTGACGCTCTAACGCTTCTGCCAATCCTCCAGCTTAGGACGAGGATGAAGATAATGACATCATCGTTAGTAACCTGACATCATTTCTATTTTCATCGATTCGGTTAAAGAAAACACGCACAAATATAAACCAGCGACGGAGCCTCGAACTATTAGAAATAGTAGCCAAAATGAAGGTGGATATAGAGCTAAACATCAACAAAATAACATATCCGCACTTTTGTAGTATAATAGAGTTTAACTGTTATGTTTTTACGCGATGTTTCGCTTCAGGGCAATGTGCAATTACTTCAACATGTATCAATTATTAAAATAAGAAATGTCCTATTATCTGCGATAATAACACTGCTGGGAGATAAAAACAAAAATCTATCATAATGACGTTTCATATCGCCTTATGAAGCATTTATTTGTTTCACTTTATTCGGATAACCAAGACTACTTTTGCATGTTCCCGGTTTCAGGATTTTTTAAAACTCTCAAACCCGCACTCCCTAAAGCGAAATATATGTGTGTGTGTGTGTGTGTGTGTGTATATATATATATATCTACAAAATTAATCTTGAAATTTTGTAGTTATATATGTAATGCGTGACAGTATGTATGTGTGTGCACGCCCACAAATTTTTTTCACCTTAAATTCCGATATGATCGAAATTTATACCATCTGAAAGGAGCTTGTTGAAAATTTCATTAAAAAATACTGATTTTTCTTAAAGTTATGAGGAAACAAAGTCAGGTGGGGGCACTTGTGTAAACATGCTGTATGTTATTCAGTTTATTTCAAGATTTCTTGCCAATAGAGAAAGAGCCAGTTTCTAACCTAGATCCAAGGCTCCTTTGTTGGAATTCCAACATTAATGTATGTATGTATGCATGTATGTATGTATATGAATGTTTTTCTCTGTGTGTGTGGGTATGTATATGAATATGTTTGTGTATGTGCGACCGCGCGCACACACACCTCACTCTTAAAAACATGTACAGACATGGCTGTGTGGTTAATAGGTTCACTACTCAAGCATCTACTCTGGATTCAATCTATGTCACCCTGGGCACCGGTTTTCTTCTATTGTCTCCAGCTGATCCATAGTTTGCGTGTGGAATATCTAAGTTAGAAGCCGGTTGTAGGCGATATTAATCATCGAGGAAGCTTGAAAAACTGGTGTTTTGTGAACGAAATAATTTTACGATATCCCTTTTTCAACATGTTCATGATACTCCTTTGTCAGATCTATTTACATTTGGGGGTAAAACCGAAACACAAGTAAAAACGAGACATAGAAAAAACAAAAAAGCAAAAACAATCTACAAATTCCTGTAAAACCGACGTTCAAAGTAGATACATCAATGAAACTGGCCATTTAACAAAACCTGCACCAAACCCCAATGACATTTACGAAAGTGACTGTAAGGAGTAGGTGCTCCTTTACTAAGCCGCTCGCGACGGCAGATCCCAATGTGTCCTTGAAACCGTATGATTGCCGCTTGCTCCTCTCCCGCGATGCCATAGACATAGCAGTCAAGGTGGGTTTCTGATCAGAAGAATTATGAGACCTAGGTATTACCGTACACAAACTGTCCTCTCTTCATTATGTAGGACTTGTACCTGCACCATACAGCTGATGGTAAACAACTCCATCACCTTGGTTGCTCTTATTGAAACTTAGGGATAGTGGTGCTATGGATGACTTGTCTCTGACAAAGACTTCTAGTTCTTTTTCGATCCAGAACAAAGAACCGGCATCAACTGCTGTGATTGGCAGTTAGAACACGACATGTGTCTTCGTTGGAATCAGCCATATTGATGCTGTCGATATGTCTGTCTAAGAAAATAGAAATTTGGTGCACTCTGTGCAACATTATGTACAATCGTCTTCCATTTAGGCCCACTAAAGTTTGTTCACAAAAAACTCGTCTCACTTTAGGCTTCTACTAACCCAGAGAGAATGTTAAGAGAGATATGATCAGTTAAAACATCTTTCTGGTAAATACGTGTCCGCACTGAATATTTGTGTATGTTTTTGTGTAACATTAGCTACTTGTATGAGAATGATCGAATTGAATTATTAGCAGTATGTATGTGCGTTAAAATGTATGTCCTCAAGGATCTTGAATGCAGAACACGATAAGTGTGCATCTAAGAATTAATACAAAGGTGCTGAGTGAAAAACTGGGCAGAAAAGGAATCATCAAATGTTAGCAAGAAAGGATCTACATTGGTATTGAATATGTGATGCGTATGGATGAGGACAACTGTATAAAGAAGTGCCGATCACTTAATGTGATTGGAACTTGTGGAAGAGGGCGACCCAGGAAGATATGGAATGAAGTGATGAAGGTTGACTTCAAGACCTTGAGCCTGACGGAGGAGATTACCGAAGGACCGGGATCTCTGGCGATATGCAATTCTCAAAAAGGTAACTGCACTCCTCAGCTAAACTGAGTTCTGGAAGCGCTAAGTGTTGTGCTCTCCACCCCACGTTACAGTGACTTATACCCCTTCCATGCATTATGCCTGCTTCCCCCCGGCTCATACAGACCACCCAACCATGTCATCGCTTTCTCTTGTCCTCCTTCTGTCAACTGTATCCGCATTACTATTCTTACCGCTCGCCTCATCCCCTCCACTCTCTCCTGTATCCCTCTTCTCAACTCATCCACCTTTCAACCCTACCCATTTTTGCAGTCTCCCTTCCCCACCGTATACAATCTTGCAAACCACCCACTCAAACTTCTACTCATCTTGACACCACATTGCCTTTATCTATTTCTTTGTAGCTGTTACCGATCATTTTCTCTTGGCTCTCTCTCATCTATTAAATGTGAGTAGCCACGCAGATCCTTTACGAGAACCTGCTCTGACCCCACTCCCTTCACATAGTTTAACCCCTCGTCCTCTTGCATGGAGCTGACCCAACACCTTTCCCCAGAGTTCGTAATCCTGCATGACAACCTCAATAATGCAGGTGACCCGGAAAAAAACAAAACACCCAATACACACTGTGAAGTGGTTGGCGTTAGAAAGGGCATCGAGCAGTAAAAACGTTGCCAAGGCAGACATTGGGAGCACGATATAATCGTTGGACTCATCAAATCCTGTGAAACCGTCCAACACATACCAGCATGAAACACGGACCTTAACTAATGATAATGATGATGATGACGTGCAGGCTAAGTTTAGATAATTGCTGATAGCAGTTTTTGACAACTGCATGAATGTTGAAGCAAGTTAGTCAGTACTCTTTTATCAAAACTTGAGATACAATTTTTTGAGGGTGTTTCAGTGTGCAGTTTTTGAGGATGCATGCGAACGGAATTTTTATGGAAGAAAATATAACCACTTTTGTGTGTGCACAAAAGGTACAGTATATTACTCTTATTGAAGATGTCTGGAAAGAGATCATCAAATGGAAGTGATGGGAGTAGTACGAAAAAGGATTACGTTGAAAGTTGAAATAGAAGTTTTAATGAGATAGGAAAACTCTGGGAACGATATGCAACAAGAAAAAGTGCTTCAGTAGTTACACCATGGTTTTCTATAATTCTTCCATTCACACCCAAGATAAATTAAAGGAATCGACTACTTGAATGATCTTTTAATTATTTTGGTCTTTAGACTGCAGCTATGTTGGGCAACGGCCTTGAAGGATTTAGTCAAATAAATTGGGTTCTCAGTACATAAATAAGTTCAAATTATTGCCTTATCTTCATCAGTTTTAATATTGGTTTCAAATTTTGGCACAAGGCCAGCAGTTTCTGGGAAAGGATAAGTCGATTACATCCACCCCAGTGTTCGCTCATCTGGTACTTATCTTATCGACTCTGATAGGACGAAAGGCAAAGTCGACTTGGCGGAATTTGGATTCAGAAGGTAAAGACGGATTAAATGCCGCTGAGCATTTCGCCCGTCATGCTAACGATGTCATTAGATTTAATATTTTAAAATATGGAATCTATGCACGTGATAATTTTTTTTTCTTGTTACAAAACTAATAAAAATGGTAAAAAGAAGTGAAATAGAAGTTAGTAAATAATACATGCACACTGGGAGACAATGGCATTCTTCTCTACAAAGTTTTGAGGCAAGCTAAAACACTCGTGAAATTAGTGCACGTTGAGGTGCGGCAACTGTAAAGTATTCTTCCATAAATCATCACTCTGTAGTGCTCCGGTTCTTTCCAATGTCTCAAATGCTTGAAAGATGTAATATATGTACAAATTACGGTATCTCAGTGTCTTATTCCGTTCAGCTACAAATGCACAAATCCCCACCTCCATCGTAGCATCAAGGACGTGTGCTGATGCGAAAGAGTCGTTCACAATAGTATCCCATTTAAGGCAGTTACCTTTTATTAAAGAACAAAGACTGAGTTCACTAGATCTTTTCTCGTCGTTTCTGGACAATCCCACTAGCTCCAGTGGGGATATTTTCTATGGAAAGGGCTTATTTAATAATGAAATTTATCTCGCTGGGAAGCAAATGACCTGCATCTAATTAACATAATCCATATGATACTTACAGACAATTGTTTGAATTTGTAATTCGATGTAACTGTCAACCCATTAATTAAAATGGAAATGTAGCTACGTTCATGCTTTTCTCAGACATTGGTTTCATATTTTGGTACAAGGCTTGTAATATCGGAGGAAGGGGTTAGTCGATTACCTGAACTCTAGTGTTCAACTGGTACTTATTCTATCAATCCCGGGGGCATTTTGAACTCAGAATATAAAGTCGGAAGAAATGCAGATTAAGATTTTTTTCCGGCATGGTAACGATTCTGCCAGCTCACCGGCCCTATCTCAGACATTAACATCAATAAGTGAAATAATATGAAATATACCCTTTTCTACTTTAGGCACAAGGCCCGAAATGTTTGGGGGAGGGGGGCCAGTCGATTAGATCGATTCCAGTACGCAACTGGTACTTAATTTATCGACCCCGAAAGGATGAAAGGCAAAGTCGACCTCGGCGGAATTTGAATTCAGAACATAAAGACAGTTCAAATTCCACCGAGGTCGACTTTGCCTTTCATCCTTTCGGGGTCGATAAATTAAGTACCAGTTGCGTACTGGAATCGATCTAATCGACTGGCCCCCTCCCCCAAAATCTCGGGCCTTGTGCCTAGAGTAAAAAAGAATATGAAATATACCCTAAAGCAGTGGGTCCTAAACTTTTCCGGGTTGCCGGCCCCCTTGACATCCAGGCCGCATTCCTAGCGCTCCCACCCCAACTAACCATCACGAACATAGACCTCTATCCGAAGCAAATTCAAAGCAACTGCATTTCACAAATAAAACTTAACCTAATGAACCCATTATTTCATTTTTACATGAATCGCTACTTCATTATCACCCCACTTTTCTTCAACGCCCCGCCCCCTTGGAACTTTCCACTGTCCCCAAGGGGGCAATACCGTCTATTTTGGGAACCACTGCCCTAAAAGCCATCGACTTATTTTGTTGCCATGAAGTCAAAGGGAGACAAATCCTTAAACATTACTCATATGATTGCATGACCTGCTAGAAATAGCAGCCAAACATCTTTAACATCACACTCACCTTAAACGGGTGATTGAGGGGAATAAATTAACAAATGTAGTCATATATACGGATTGGTCACAGCTGGAATGTTCGGCTTGATTAAGACTAGCTTAGACTACGTAACATATTAAAGAGTGTCTGGTACAGAGGGAGTGTTTACATGATCTCTCGACCTTCAAGAATTAACAGCCAGATCTCCCTCAAATCACATCTTACTGTTTTCAGTAAGGAAAAAAATATATTGGAAAATATAGTCCTAGACTTCTCCTTCCCTCCGCCAAAGACAACTGGCATATCTCTGATCATAGACCTGCTCAATCACTTTTGATTTAAAACTAAACAACACTCATTTCAAAGCTTTCTATCTAGTACAAAAACGTGTTTCATTTTGCACTTTTATTAGTACAATTAATATTAAGGTCAGCTGTGACGAACCCTGACGAGCAGGTATCGTTGACCTAACAGGATACGATTCCTAGACCGAATCATTTACTTTCATTTCCGACGTTAATGCTTTGGTAGAGATGGACTATATGTAATCTGGACCTTTCCCCCCCTTATTAATTAATTTTTTTTTTACGGAATCCCACGTTTTAGGCTATGGAGATTCCGATTCTGAAAAAAAATTTTTTGAAAAATTTCAATCCCCCCCCCCAAGCAGGGTATTTACATGCTAGAAATAACAGCCAAATCTCACAAAACTAGTGTTAGGGTTAGGTTTAGGGTTAGGGTTAGGGTTTGAGTTAGGGTTAGGTTTACCCTGTGGATCTATATAAAAACCGGGGGTGGGGGTTAGGGTGCCATAGATTTCACAGACTTTTGCCGAATTCCCTCAAATTACACCTCCTTGTGTTAAAAAGGACACATTAGCGACAAGAATGCCAGGTATACAAGACGGTATCGAGATCGTTGAGGCTGAAACGTCTTTGATCACAGGTCCCTTCGATCAGCTGAGGATTAACAAAAGAAAAGAAAAAAATCATCTGTCGGAAAGTTAGGTTTCCGGTGACCAATGTGGGGGATGCTATTTCGCTGTTAGAGAAAGGATTAAAAACCACTTCTTCGCGTTCCTCTATTTCGTGTACAATATTCAGCCTTTGTGTTTTGTTAATGGAAAACTAATTTGTGTAGGCTAACGGCAAGAGGGGGGAAACCGAAACTGAGATCCATTGTCTCGAGTTCTAATCCAATCTGCATTGCCTCGACGACTGATACGTAAACGTTTCACTATCTTCATTAGGTGTTCCTACAGAATAGAGTCAGAAATTTTCAGAGTGTGCCAAAAACCGTAATTTATTTGAAATTGTGTGTTTGAGCCTTGTAGATTACGAACGTGTAAAAGAGGGGTGATGCTGTTTTTCAGTTTAAATAATTATTTCGGAAACTTGTTCAAATTTATGTTATACATATTTTTGAAGTATCATAATCTCAGATATTTTAAAACCGAAAAGATTAAAAAAAAAAGTCAAAATTAAAAAAATTTACAGAAAGGGAGCAGGGGCCAAAAATCCCTCTGAAAAAAAAAACAAAACAAAACTGAAGGAACGAAATCTACAATATCTAAAACACATATTAGAAGAAATTAGGGTTTTTGGCGCATGATATAATTTATGACTCTATTCTGCATGAATACCTTACAACTTATCATCAACGCCGAAGAAAGAAAGAAAAAGAAACACAGAGATTAAGAGAAGGAGAGTGGAAGGGAGGAGAATCGTCCCCTGCTGCACATCGTCTATGTTCAGTTTCCAACCCGGTTTTGCCCGGAAGCGGAAACGGAAGTGTAGGTCATGTGTCTATTAATCGAGCTGCATTAGATCTGTAATATATCCTCCAACCAATATGACGGAGAACGTGTGAATTAGGGAGAGTTGGTGATGTAAAATTCTTTCTTGATTGTAAATATTACCAAATTCTCATCTATGCTACAGAAAAAAGAAAAGGAAATGATAATAATTTCATAGAAAAATCTAATTATTATTATTATCATCATTCTAGTGTGAAATATTTTGTCAATGTAAATTTGTAAGGAGAAGAACAATAATATTTATTGTGGGAGAAGAAATGCAAATAATTAATTTGTAATATTTATTGATGAAACTTTGTTTAACATATTAAACATGTGCACGGGTAAATTCTACAAGAGATAAAACAACTACAAGAAAAACAGACAGCTGGCTACGACGACGACTACTACTACTACTAACATCATCATCATCATCATAAAGTACAACAATTATGATAAGGATAATATAAAAACAACATAAATTTCTCCATGAAGATGGAGAGTGGAGATGAGGTGGGAAACTGTTCTGTAGTTAGGTCGGCTGAAGTTGAAACTAGAAGTCCATTGAGTTTGTTATCATCATCATCTTCGTCGCTGTTGTTATTATGATGGCCTGTGTGGAGGAAGTCAACTAAAGAGACCTTAAGTAAGAACATTATCAACCAAAAACCAGAACAGTCGCCCTTCGTGTGCTGAGACAAAGATGACCACCACCAGTAGCAGTACTACAGTAAATGATGATAGTCGAAGTTGTTGTAGCAGTAAAGTGTATGAGGATGAGAAAGAAGAAACTCCAGATTCCGACCGAAGACTTCCACTCGCTTTTAATCTAAGTCGCCATACGGAGAAGATTTTAGCTCCAGAAGTGTTGACACAGACATGGAGGATGAAAGAAAGGGTTCGTCTCTATTATATTTATTTAAACAATTCATTTCCGCGTACCTAATAACCCATTTACCCATCTTTTATATCGATCTGTCTGGAAGTCAATCTGACTACTTACCTCTTCATATTTGTTAATTCATAACTATATAACTATCTGTATGTAGCATTTATATTTTGGGGGTGTTTATCTCGTGTATTTTTGGCTACTTTTTCTCCCCTCGAACTATAAATGTTAAACAACTATTGATTCCTGCGACATTGTAAGCGACCCATCATTTGGATGACTCCATCCCATTTACATATCCGAAATTCAGGACAAACGTAATGGATATTCTTCATGTGTCTTGTAATTATTTGTTGGTGTTAGAGATGTTTTATTGGGTCGTTTCATTATAGATAGGAGGCTAGACAAGTGTGTGTGGGGTGGGGTACATAGGAAAATAGTGCTTTTAGATGAATAACACAGATGTGCGGTTAGTTTTAACAGATAACTTTGATGGATGATAGTCAAATAGATGGCTAGACGGAAATGAAACATTCCAGGCATGCGGTAATTGTCAAACTATACGGACACAAACTAAATTGATATTCTTAGAAAATACAAATATAATATCACTTCTACTAATCTCCAGAACCTGTTACTAAAAACGGTTTATAACCTTTGAATATTAAAGGGGATTATATTTGGTTATTTTACTATTTTAATGAATTGTGTATATTTTATTATTAATGTGGCATAAATTAGATACATGAAGACTTGTTGATATTTTACTGTCACTTTCAATCTTTTAGAACCACTTCTTGTCACCGATCTAGAACAAATAGAGACAGCCTCTGCACCGTTTCCCTCAAATCTTCCCCCTTTAATAGATAAAAAGACAAATCGGACAGTGCAGGCCTAGATAGACAAAAAGCACAGAGTAGTTACACTTGGAACGTCTTTGGTCTTTAGGTCAATCAGATCTGATGAAGGGTTAAAAAGCAACAAACACTATGGGACAAATAACCGTCTTTCGAGGATATTTTGGTGGAGATGTTCTCAGTAAAAGGCTGGAAAAAGGATTTTGACACAATTGTTTGGAGTCCTTTTAATATTCAGATTCTTTTGTCATGACATTGTTTTGAATTAATCATGCATTAGCTTTGAGATTTCGCCAGTGGGATTGTATATCTTAGAATGACATTGTAAGGTTGGTGTAAGAAGCCAGATCTGGTCTGTTTGAACATAAAGCATGTAGAATATTTGGGCCAGATATGGCTGGTCTAAATGCTAAAGGGTTTAACCTTTTATAGTATGAATGTTAAGAAATTGAATACCAGTAATATTCTATGGTCGATTTAGCTATAAAAATGGTGGTTAGACTGGACAAAAACAATGGTCAAGACTTGATGTGCCATATAGGTAACTGATTGCTTGTTATGACCTTGAAAAAGCATAAAAATCACTGATTATTATCCCCTTCTTGCTTTATAAATCCGAGTTATGCCTAGTAACTTATGTTATTTGTCCCCTCAGGAAAAAGAATAAAGCCATACATGTTGCAACATTTTACTCACCTTTTCCTTATGAATATTAGTCGTTGAATCTATGTTTACTATTATATTTTTCATCAAAAGAAAATATGGGTGTCTGGTGTATTGTCGGCTGTTCCACTGCTCTCCATCAACTGGTCTCAGTGCCTACTCTCCCCTTTCATTCTATAGAAAGTCAGTGGAGAGCATGAGTAACATTAGAAGACTGAGGGTGCTCTGAGTATTGATGAGGTTTTTAGGTTAATGATTATGGAGAATCTTTGGCTTGTTGGGATTCTTATTGGGGTTACCAATTTGGGAATAATCTGTAAGATTTTGCAATGTAGTTAGTACAGTGTATCAGAAGTGTGAAATGACTATGTACTCCCTATACACTTATATAACCCTTTTATTATTGTATTTTTAAAGAAATATATTGTTTGATTATTTCAATTAATTTCTTTTTAACCCCATGGCTGGGTAACCATCAGCTGAGATCAGCAATTAGCATACAACAATGGTTCAGTATATATTTACATCAACCGTTTTAACTAGTTTATGGCAGTGATTCATTTGGTGGCCTGTGTGTGGCAATGATAATCGTGCCGATTGAAGTCAGCACTCGGTGCAAGATAACCGTTCAATGTATATTTATGTCAACTGCTTTAGTGCAAGTGCTATTTATTTACCTAAACTATATCCCTGTGCAGGGCACTCATGTAGTGTTATTCGACAGTACAAGTCAGATCAACTTCATATATTTACAATCACTTATATTCAAAAATTGACTTTAGTGTGGCAGAGTTCAAAATAGGGTACCACACACGGTGGTATATTACATTGTGAACAATGGTATCTAGTTTCCTTACGTATCCCTTTTTGCTTTACATACTGTGCATGTCTTTGTGGCAGTGGGGTGAAAGAGTTGTGGAAAATCGTTATTCTTGAATGTCGATCCATCCCCCACACTGCCAAGCATCTGCCAAATGAAATGTGAGTTTACGACACACATGTCAACTATATACAAGAAAATTTTTTTGTACCATTTCACAAATTTTCTTACTGATTTGTGTGTTATCACCAGCTGATCTGAGTGATTGACCCTGTCCATCTCTTCATTGTATGAAACAACTACACTCATTATGGCATTACCATCTGCATCTTGTTTCCTAATCTCCTTCATGCCTGCAGAATGTATTGTGGATAATATGCAGACATTTTCTTTGTCATGCCACTATCAGTGCATCGGTATGCTGTTTCCCCCCTTTCAAAGTTTTATCTTGTGAAGATCAGGCAGCATGTTTTTCCTGTGCATCTTCACAGTCCCACAGGCATCAGTCCTCTTTGCCTACAGCTGCAGGAAGAGGTCTGGACTGGAAAACCAGTTGTCCATATAAATATTGTAACCTTTGTCAAACAAGTTTTCGTTCAGCAACAACACAACATCAATTGATGGTAGAGTAGATGCTGGAAGATTCAATCTGTCCTGACCAGTGTAGATTTTGCAATTTCATGTGTACCCACAGGCTCTGCCAGTTGACTGGCATACTTTATAAACCTTGACTCCAAAGTGGGTGGGTTGTATTGTTTGATTTGGAGCCTTTGGAGTCAAGGTTTATATGATAAACGATCATGGGAATCTTCTTTTCAGGTGCTGAATAACATCTCTCCTTCCTGTGTTACTTCCCATATCTCTTTCCCAGTTTTCAGAGTTGGCACTGTAAATATAGGCACATTGATAGGTAGGTCTAGCGAGATTGTAGAGATGCTTGAACAGAGACACGTTGATGTATGTTGTGTACCAGAGGTAAGGTGGAGAGGAACTTCAGCCAGAATCCTCACAGGCAAAGCACATAGGTCTAAACTCTTCTGGGAAGGTAATAGTAATGGGGGCATGCTTCTTGCAGAGAAATGGGTAGATAAGTTCATAGAGGTAGTGAGGGTGTGCGATAGAGTACTTAAACTCAGGTTAGTTTTGCGGAATGGTGTAGTTACAATTATCTCTGCCTACGCACCACAAACGGGCCTACCAAATGAACAGAAGGATCACTTTTATGATATTCTTCTGCAGGCTACCTCAAAGATGAGTGACAATGATCTCATCTTTGTGGCTGGAGATTTTAATGGGCATGTTGGACGGCAACCTGGTATCTTCCATGGTGTCAATGGGGGCCATGGAGTTGGTACCAGAAATGAAGAGGGAACTAGGCTCCTGGAGTTCTGCGATGCAGATAACCTATTCATCTGCAACACCAACTTCAGGAAGCCAGTTAGCCACCTGATAATCTATCAATCAGGTGACTCTGCTAGCCAGTTTGATTTCATTCTCACCAGACAGCGGGATGCATGGTTGCTCTTAAATACAAAGGCCCTCTCTGGTGAAGAATGCACCCCCCAGCATAGACTAGTTATTAGTGACTTTAGACTCGTGACCAGAAGGATACCAAAAAGCAGACCAATCTGGAAAAGAAGGACTTGGAAGCTTAAGAACCCTTCACATGGTCAGAGATTTAGGGATATCTTTACCAAGAAATTTGATGATCGGGAGGAGGAGCTACAGTCCAGTGACATAGAAGGCAGCTGGGAATTCCTGCGAGACAGCTTACCGAGTGCCACAGATCAAATCTGTGGTTGGTGCAAAGTCCCTTCCAAACTTAGGGTAACCTGGTGGTGGGACAATACTGTAAACAGGGCCATTAGAGCAAAGAAACAGGCTTGGAAGGCCTGGAAGAGTGGGGGTAGCAGGAGAATGTATCAGAGAGCCAAAAGGGAAGCTAGGAGACAGGTATATATAGCCAAGGAGTAGCAGAAAAGAAGTTTGCTAATGTTCTGCGACATGAGGACCAAAGAATTGAAGTATTTGAGATTGCAAGACAGTGTGTCAGAGAAAGCTGTGATGTCATAGGAGAGAAATGTGTCTGCATGGATGGTGGTGTCCTTGTGTTTAATGATTCTGGAAAGAAAGAGGCTTGGAGATGCCATTATGAAAGACTGCTGAATGTGGAGAATGAATGGGAGGAGGAGAGTTTGCCAAAGGCTGACCCAATTGAGGGACCAGCTACCCGAATTGACAGTTCCCTGGTAGATAAAGCAATTAAGGATATGAAGATAGGGAAAGCACCTGGCCCATCAGGAATCACCACTGAGATGCTTTAAATATCAGGCAGTCTAGGTTATGGTCTTGTCACCCACATCGTAAATCAGGTAGTTCATGAAGGAGTCATACCCAGTGACTAGTGTAGCAACACCATAGTCAACTTCTACATGGGTAAAGGTGATGCTTTAGATAGAAATAGCTACAGGGGTATCAGATTATTGGATCAGGTGATGAAAGTTACTGAGAGGATCATAGCCCAATTAATTAGGGAGAGAATTAGCCTAGATGAGATGCAGTTTGGTTTTGTGCCAGGCAGAAGCACCACTGATGCTATATTTCTGATAAGGCAACTGCAGGTGAAATATCTAGCCAAAGATAAACCTCTGTACTTAGCTTTTGTTGACTTAGAGAAAGCCTTTGACAGGGTCCCTCGATCTATTATCTGGTGGTCAATGCAGAACCTAGAGATAGATGAGTGGTTGGCAAGAGCTATACAAGCCCTGTACAGGGATACTGTCAGTAAGGTGGAGGTTGGCAATGAGTATAGTGAAGAATTCCAAGTAGAAGGAGGGTTTACCAAGGATCGGTCCTCAGCCCTCCTCTTATTTATTGTAGTCTTCCAGGCAATAACAGAGGAGTTCAAGACAGGCTGCCCCTGGGAACTCCTCTATGCTGATGACCTTGGCTTAACAGCCAAGTCACTGTCAGATCTAGAGATGAAGTTTAGGGTGTGGAAGCAAAGTCTAGAATTGGAGGGCCTTAGGGTTAACCTAGCAAAAACCAAAGTCTTAGTAAGTAGGAAGGCTGTCAAATCATAAACTCCTTCAGGTAGATGGCCTTGCTCGATCTGTAGAAAAAGCGTAGGTAGAAACTCCATATGATGTATCCGGTGTAAGTTAAGGACACATAAAAGGTGCAGCAATATCAAAGGAAGGTTAACTGGGAAAATAGTTTTTGTGTGTGGCAGATGCACTGGGGCAGTAAACACTGAAGATGTACAGAAAACAGATTCCATCACATGCCAGGGGGAGAAACTAGAAGTAGTTAATAGCTTCCCCTACCTAGGCAACCAAGTCTGTAGTGGGGTGGTTGCTCTGAGAGTGTAGCAGCTAGAATAAGAGTAACCTGGGCAAAGTTCAGGGAGGTCCTACCTCTGCTGGCAACTAAGGGCCTCTTGCTCAGGATGAAAGGTAGACCGTATGATGCATGTGTGCGAACTGCCATGCTACACAGCAGTGAAGCATGGGCCATGACTGCTGAGGACATGTGTAGGCTTGAAAGAAATGAGGCTAGTATGATCAGCTGGATGTGTAATGTCAGTGTGCATACATGACTGAGTGTAAGTGCCCTGAGAGAAAAGTTGGACATAAGAAGCTTCAAATATGGTGTGCAAGAGGGATAACTGTGCTGGTATGTATTATGTATGAATGAGGACTGCTGTGTGAAAAAGTGCCACTCCCTAACTATGAAAAGAACCCGTGGAAGAGGTAGACCCAGGAAGACATGGGATGAGGTGGTGAAGCATGACCTTCAAACATTGGGTCTCACAGAGGCAATGACAAGAGACTGAGACCTTTGGAGATATGCTGTGATTGAGAAGACCTGGCAACTAAAGTGAGATCACAGCCTTGCATGTCTAGTCCAGTTAAGAGTACCCCTGATGCATTGGGCAATATGATATTGAGAAGACCTGTCGAGTCAAGTAAAACCAAAATCGTAGCTGTGGCCAGTGCCCCCTGACTGTGCCGGTGGCATGTAAAATGCACCATCCAAACATGGTTGATGCCAGGTCCGCCTGACTGGCTCCCGTGCCGGTGGCATGTAAAAAGCACCATCCAAATGTGGCTGATGCTAGTATCCCCTAACTGGCTCCCATGCCAGTGGCATGTAAAAAGCACTATCCGAACATGATTTATGCCAGGATCACCTGATTGGCCCCTGAGCTGGTGGCACATAAAAAGCTCCATCCAAATGTAACCGATGTCAGTACCCCGTGATTGACTCCTGTGCCGGTGGCATGTAAAAAGCACCATCCGAACATGGCCAATGCCAGTACACCCTGACTGGCTCTTGTGCTTGTGGTATGTAAAAAGCACCATCCAAATGTGGCCGATGCCAGTACCCCCTGACTGGCCCCCATGCCGGTGGCATATAAAAGGCACTATCCGAACATGATCAATGCCAAACCCACCTGACTGGCTCCTGAGCTAGTGGCTCATAAAAAGCACCCACTGCACTCTGAGAGTGGTTGACGTTAGGAAGGGCATCCAGCTTTAGAAACATTGCCAGATCAGATTGGAGCCTGGTGCAGTCAGTCGCTGGCTCTCTAGACCTCAGTCAAACCGTCCAACCCATGCCAACATGGAAAACAGATGTTAAACGATGATGTGATGTATCTGGTATTTGGAACATAAAAAGTTCTTATGCAAAAATATATCTCTTTTACTTGTTTCAGTCATTTGACTGCGGCCATACTGGAGCACTGCCTTTAGTCAAGCAAATCGACCCCAGGACTTATTCTTTGTAAGCCTAGTACTTATTATATCGGTCTCTTGCCAAACCGCTATGTTGTGGGGATGTAAACACACTAGCATCGGTTGTCAAGCGATGTTGAGGGGACAAACACAGGCACATAAACTTATACACACACATACATATATATATATATATATATACATATATACGATGAGCTTCTTTCAGTTTCCGTCTCAAATCCACTCACAAGGCTTTGGTCGGCTCGAGGCTATAGTAGAAGACATTTGCCCAAAGTGTTGTGCATCTGAATCTGGGACCAAGTGGTTAGGAAATGAATTTCTTAATGATGCAAGGATGTTGAATTGATTGAGAGAAACCTGAATCCTCATTAGCATCATTACCATCAACATCGTCATTTAGCATCCACTTTTTCGTGTTTGCATGGGTCAGGTGGAATTTGTTGAAGTAGATTTTCTATGGCCAGTTGCCCTTCTTGTTGTTGACCCTCACCTATTTCCAGGCAAGGTAATATTTACCATGGAAGCCTGGAAATGAACAATGCCACTTGATTGATGGTGATGTTCATTTACGACCATCATGTAATGTCAAAACATAGATGCACACAAACATATATCTACAATTCAGAAGTGTGTCCTCTTCATGGGGCATTTTTTTTTTTGTTAGTCGAAGAATGTCTGGTGTCTTCAGATATTGGGTGATAGGGTTAGGGTAGTTGTTGAATCTGCAGTGAGGGTGAGTTCCAAGAAGATACAGAGAAAGGGAGAGGGTTGTTTTAGCGTAGGGATTTGGATAGTATAAGTGTTACGGAGAAGAAGAAATGGATGAAACGAGTGAGTTTAGGTGAATCCATTAGAAGTGAGAGTTACTGTTGTTGTAGGAGAAAGAGTTGAATGCTGAGCCCTGGTGTATGGTCAATACTTTAATATTTAGAGCAGTGTTTCTCAACCATTTTTTTTACCTATGAACTCTTTGGTTCCTGTTTTACTCATATGGGCCCTCCTAACCATTTGATGTTTAAAAAATCATATTGTCTTTTTAAACATTATTAGGAATTGTATTAAAAAATTGTTGAAATATTTTGTGTATTGTAGAAATATAACCAATTTTATTGCAGATGAATTTTAACAACAAAATCTTATATGGGTCCCCAAGGGCCATATGGATCCCAGTTCAGAACCTCTGATTTAGAGAATGTAGGCTCTGTGAATGGTTAATAATGAAATTATTCTTTTTCTCCTTTATGAAAACCCAGTTTTAATTCATTTAAAGGGATCTGGTGTTAAGAATGAAAACTATTTGAAAGTACATATTCAACAACTGTTTTGGTGATATTTTTCAGATGAAAACTGTCAGTGTTGCCTTGGTATTATGTTTGAATGTTGGAGTGGACCCTCCTGATGTTGTGAAAACCTCTCCTTGTGCTCGTTTAGAATGTTGGGTCGGTGAGTAACTTTCACTTGTTCTATTCATTTATATATACAGGGTGTCCCAGAATTATCTCTTTCAGTGAAATTGGACAATTTAAAAAAAAATACTCACTTTTATATATGTTTATCATGATTAATATGTGTTGAATAGGTATAAATTTTTAGTTTTCTTTATAATTTTATAATTTTTTAAAATAATTTTATTTTCATTCCTGTTAGATCCTGTCCATGACAGCTTTTATTCAGTTTTGCAGCATTCATTTTCTCTATCTCCCTCCTCAAGATGGAGCAATAGTTTGGCTAAACTTAACCCTTTAGTGTTTGCATTATTCTACCCAAATTAATGCTTTTTCATCCACATTGTTTTGAACTAATCATGCATTATCTTGTAACTATGAAATTTTGATGAGGTAGCTGTTAATTTTTAAAACGATATTGTAGGGTTGGTGTGAGAGACCAGATCTGACCAGTTTGAACATAAAACAGGCAGAATACTTTTGGCCGGATATGGCCGGTTTAAATGCTAAAGGGTTAAAGAACACATTCAGTTAGCAGTGCAGGAGATAATGTCTGAAGTGCTTCAAAATGTGTTTCACAATGCTAATGATAGATTTGAAATTTGCAGGGATACAAATAGAGTGCATTTGTAAGATTTATAAATCTATTTGCTTTGGTGTCATAATTAATAAACACAAAATTCTGTTAGTTTCTGTAAAAAAGTTGCCATTAAAATAAATAGTTAATTTTGGGACACCCTATATATATATATATATATATATATATATATATATATATAGTGTGTGTCATGTATTTTTGCAATCGTTTTTATTACATCAGAGGATGTAACTTATTTTCCAATCTATTTTCTTCATTTTGTAAATTGGGATATTTAGACACAAATTTAAAAGTAGCTTGAATAAATGTCAAGATTTTCAGAATCATTTGATTCAAGACTGTAAATTGATGTAGAAATATTGATTTTAAAAAGGAAAAAAGATCTTAATTTTGAGGAATTTGTATATTCAATTAAACTGACACAATACTTAATGAGTACTTTATTCTAACCAGTATTTTATTATATTGACTTCTTGGAAGAATGGAAGACAAAGTTGATGTTGGTGAAATTTGAACTTATAGGAATGTAACAAAGCATTGCACAGCATTTCATTTTATTGTTGTAATAATTCTGTTAATTGACTGCAAGAATAATGCATCTCCTACCATCCCATCACTGTATAACTCTCTCTCTCTCTCACATAGCCCACCCCAATGACTCTGCTATTCATCTATTTCTCTTTCTCTTTTACTACTCCCTTCTCTAACACTGTCTTTATTACTCTCTCTCCCTTACCATCTTCTCTCAACACTAAGCCTATGTAACTTTCATAAGAACTGGTTCAAATATTCTTGACCCTTCCAACCCATCACAGGCTTCACCTATTCAACCTACTCATTACCACTTTGTCCCCTCTCCTTCACACTAATCCTGACATTGCTTTTTCTCTTCCCTTCTGGACACTGTTCCCTCTGTTATTCTCTCCACTATCATCCTCTCACAACAATAAATCTTTTCCATCCATC
>NC_069004.1:16789492-16796696 GCF_001194135.2 Octopus bimaculoides
GTGGGTGGTCTCTCACCTTGCTAGCTACAAAGCAACTCCACTAAGGCTGGTACCACAAAATAAACTCCCAATACAATCAGTAATGATTCGTAAATCAAATTGAGCTGCAATAATGCAGGGCTCAAGAAGGCCCTTTAGTTCTGCTGACTGTAAGGCAATCTCAGTAGTGTTGGTACCATGAAAAATGCATTCAGTATACTCTATAGAATGGTTAGGAAGGGCATCAAGCTGTAGATGTAAACAAAACTGAGACATTGGAACAAGACCGAGTCTTTTGATCTGTTGATTCCTGTTGAACTGCCCAGCTCATTCCAGCATGGAAAACTGATGTAAAATGTTGATGATAATGAATTCATTAGCTTTACAGCTAAGGGAATTAAACATTATTAAATATTGAGTAAACAAATAAATGTAATCAGTAAAGCAATGAGTGCATTTTAAAAATATTTTTGGTATTTCCTGCCCTTGCAATACATTTTTGTATTACTATGTTACTTATCTCATTCTGTTTTCAAGTATCTCTTTATCATAGCACTGTATGGTATATTATATATGTGACTGGATTTCCCTATTAAATAGCTGTCATATCTCATATTTACTTTTTAAGAGTTAAAAAATATGTTATGTTTGTGTTTCTATGTGTATGTTCTTGTGAACAAATAAAAGTAGCACTCAACGCATTTGGTTGGAGTTACGTGTATTTAATAACAATTCAATTTGCTTCTCATGACTATTTTAATCTAATGCTGCTTCTGCTGTGTATAAAGGATTTTTATTCAGCTGTGTGGCTATTTGCATCATCAGTAATTATTTATTTACTGTTTTCCCATATCACTGGCAACAAATTTCACCTAGACATGCAGTTGGCTGTAAGTACATGCTATTGACAATACCCATGAGGCAGAAATGCATCTAGTGTTCTCATCAGCCACTGCTAAGATGAAAATCATCTGCTTTCAATATATTGTGTTTTTAAACACAGCAAGTCCGTTAGAGACATTATCTTTGGACAAATACCACAGTAAATTTTCTATTTTAATCTAATACTACTTCTGTTGCATATAACAAATATATATATATATGAATATGGCCTAGTGGTTAAGGTCTTGCACTCACAATTGCTAGATCGTGGGTTCGATTTTCAAACCGAGCAGCATGTTGTGTTCTTGAGCAAAGCGCTTCATTTCATGTTGCTCCATCTGGAGGAATGTTGGCCTGCTCACCTTGCCAGCAGGATGGCATCATTTGAAAGCTAAAATGATGCAAAGTCCATGGGGACCAGTAATGTATAACAACATTCGATGGTCTGGTCAATCACATGATACACACATACCTTTTTCCTTCTTGAGGGTTCTCAACTTCTGACAATTGTAGGAGTGTTTTCATAACATACAGCATACCTTGAGTATTTTAAACTTGGGAGAACCCATTCCTCTTCGAGTCATATATTTATATGGTGTGCATGCACACACACACACATACACATCCAATAGATTGATGGTGTGTAGATAGTTGGTTGTTGTGTTAGTCCCAAGTCAATCATGATTGAGTAGATACATGTTGGTTTGATTTGTCATCAGATTGACTGGATATGACCAACCTTATGTTTGAAATGTGTATTTATCATCACACACGCGCACACACACACACACACACAAACTACTTTACATAAATTCATGGAATAATAAAATTTTTTTTTTCAGATCCTCTTTCCATGAGTCCTCCAAAAGCTTTAGAGACTATTGGAAATCGTCTCCACCAACAGTATGATAGATGGCAGCCACGGGCCCGTTACAAACAATCCCTGGATCCAACTGGTGATGAAGTCAAGAAACTTTGTACAACTATGAGGAGAAATGCTAAAGTAAAATAGTATTCCATTCTATTTGCTTCAGTAGTTAAACGACTTGAAGTTGCTATCACACTTCAAACATAAATACATGAATTCTTAGAATACCATCAGCAGAATGTCAAAGCCTTTGTCCTGATCTTTGTTTTATGTTGAATTTTCCATGCTAGCATACCAGTATTGTTTTACTGCCAAATGCTTTTCCTGTTGCTAACCGTTGGTTGTTTTTCATCTAAGGGATCTCTCATATCACACATCTTTGTAGGTGCTGAGCAAGCAGATAATTTATTGATGGGAGAAGTGACAACAACTTCTGTAGAGCACAAATGGAAACAAGCCAAGACAATCACACACACACAACGGACTTCTTTCAGTTTCCATCTGCCACATTTATTCACAAGGCTTTCGTTAGCCTATTGCTATAGTAGAAGACACTTACCCAAGGTGCTGCATAGTGGAACTAAACTTAAAACCACATAGTTGTGAAGTGAATTTCTTAACTGAACAACCATATGTGTTCCTTCTTTAATTATGACATTTCTAAACATAAAAGAAATTAATTGATCAAAAAGTTTCATTCTTGGTTACTGTTATTTTTCGAAGTGACAGACTTTGGCAAACATCTTCCTACAAGACGACCATGTTTGTTTATATAATATGAAAATAAATGATAGCAAAATTGTCTCCCAAGTTGATAATGGTAAAAAGGGCTGGGGTAGAAGTAGACCAAGAAAGGCTTTGTAAGAAGTGATCAAGATATTGGATTACAGTCACGGTATGATTTCTAATTGAAACATGTACAAAGATGCACATTGTACAATTCTACAACCCAAACCAAAATGGATGTTGTGTTTAAACCAGCCAAATATTCTACATATTTTACATTCAAACTGGCCATATCTAGCCTCTCACACCTAACCTACATTGGCATTCCAAAAATAAACAATCATATCATTGAAACCTCAAAGCTATAAGATAATGCATGATTAATTCAAAACAATTTAAATAAAAAAGCATTGCATTATTTACATTTAACGGATATTTGTCCTCATCTTGTTTGTTAACACAATGTTTTGGCTGATATACCCTCCAGCCTTCATCAGGTATCTTGGGGAAATTTTGAACCTGGGTTCTCATTCCTAAGGTATTTTTTGATGATGATGATGTTGTTGTTGTTGTTGTTGTTGTTATTATTATTATTATTCAGGTCACTACCTGGAATTGAACTCGGTATCTTGGAGTTAGTAGCCCACGCTCTTAACTACTACGCCATATGTAGAGACTCAAAGCTAATACCACCTGGCTTGAATATAATGACACCAGCCAATGGGCATATGGTGTAGTGGTTAAGAGCGTGGGCTACTAACCCCAAGATTCCAAGTTCGATTCCAGGCAGTGACCTGAATAATAATAATAATAATAATAATAATAATAATAACATCGAAAAATACCTTAGGTATGAGAACCCAAGTTCAAAATTTCCCCAAGACACCTGATGAAGGCTGGAGGGTATATCAGCTGAAACGCTGTGTTAACAACAAACAAGATGAGGACAAATATTTGTCAAATGTAAATAATGTACATAATTTCTCATCCCTTAAATATAGAACTGCAAAAAAGCATTACATTTAACAGAATAATCTGAACACGAAAGGATTGTGTTAAACACACCATTATGCTGTCAGTCAAAATAACCGATTTGTGATTCAGTGGCAGTATTGACCAGCTTGACATCAGCAAAAATTAAATTCTTACACATTTTGCCCCCTCCCCTTTCTTGTCTCTGTCAAGTTTGTAAATGATATAGAATAGTGGGAATATGTCAATTTACTGCTTATCAATGTTTCAACCATTGTCTGTCTTGCAATTTCAGGATGAGCGAGTCCTGTTCCATTATAATGGTCATGGAGTACCGAAACCAACATCAAATGGAGAAATTTGGGTTTTTAATAAAGTAAGTGTAGTTTTGTATATTTAGCATTTAATTGATGCTGTGAAGGAATTGGTTGCAGAGTTGTCTGCGATTTGGTGTAGGATTGATACATGTTGATGCAGACCTGTTGCATGATCGCTAATGTATTGATTTCAAATTTTGGCACAAGGCCAGCAATTTTGGATGAGGGAGTAAATTGGTACTTCTTTTATCGATCTGGTATCAACTGGTACTTCTTTTATCGATCCCAAAAGGATGAAAGGCAAAGTTGACTTTGCCAGAATTTGAACACAGAACTTAAGGACAGACAAATTTCCACTAAGCATTTAGCCTGGTGTGCTAACAGTTCTGCCAACCTGTCACCATACTGGTCCCTAATATATTAACATGTTGGAATCGGGGCTGGGGTTTGTGAGAATTATAATGTAATGCTGCTTATTTAATGAGTGTATTCAATTTTCTGAGAACAAATGAAGAAATGAAGTGGAATCATTGTCGTCATCAACATTTAATGTCTATTTTTCCATGCTGGCATGGGTTGGACGGCTTGACAGGAACTGGCAAGGCCAGGGACCACACCAGGTTACATATTCTGTTTTGACTTGGTTTCAATGGTTGGATGCCCTTTCTAACACGAAGCACTCCACAGAGTGTACTGGTTGCTCTTTATGTGACACTATCACCAGTGCTTTTTACGTGGCACCAGCACCCACACCAATGCTTTTAATGTGACACCTTGGTTTTAGGATCTCAATTCTGTTGTGGTGGGCAGGTTTTCTAGAGCTGCTATGAGGGGAAACTAATCTTCTAGAATCCTTTATTGATTTCCTTTTTTTCTCCATTTTCAGACATACACACAGTATATTCCTTTGTCTATATATGATCTTCAGAGCTGGATGGGAAGTCCATCTATTTATGTCTATGACTGTTCTAATGCTGGAGTAATTGTGGAATCTTTTAAACAGTTCTCTGCTCAGAGAGAACAAGAAAGAGAGGTGAGTTATCTGTAATTGCTGTCCTAACCCTAACCCAAACACTACTGCTGTTGTTGCTGCCACTAAGTACTCCACACCCTACTATCAATAAGCAAGCTCATTTTTTATAACTGATGCCAACAGTTTTGCCTTTCCTTCAGGCTCAGTAGAACGTATATATTGAACTCCATTTCCCTTAAATGCCTATACATCCTCCTTTTTAGATTGTCTTGCCTATAAAAAAAATCAACATTATGTTAATTAAAGTAAATAAAATCAGGCAATGAGCTAGTGACATGGTGTGTGCAAAAAGCCAAAACAAAAATGTCTTAACTGAAATTATCTGTAAATTGGGGAATGAAAACTGCAATTGTAATTTGTTTTCTTTCTTTTATAAAGAAACACTCTGTTATACACTACCTAATAAAACCATTTGTTTGCTTTTGTATTTGTTGTTCTTTGCTAGCATGCAGTCCATTCCACTTATAAATTGTGTTAAAAAAAAAATTCTATTTCTCTGATAATGTGGATTGTCTAGGTATTCAGATGCAAACATCCTACCAAATTATTACTTTTTTTCCTCTAATGTCAGTGATCTATTTTCCCTGTTAATAAAATTCTTAGCAGGCATACAAAGGTCATCTAACTTGGTGGAGACCTCCATATATAATTCCTCTATTCCAGTTTGAACTGTTTTCATTTTGCTTTTTTCTTCTTTTCTGTCCATCATTTCCATTTTCCTCCCACACTATGACCATTCTAACTCTTCATTCGTTTACAGGCAATGATGAATACTCATAATTCCTCAGTGACTGGAGAGATTAGCAGTGGTTCTTCAGTGTCATCAACTACTAATCCAACGGTAGCTTCCACCCCAGTGTCGATGAGTAACTGTATCCAGTTAGCCGCTTGCAGTAAAGATGAGCTGTTACCTATGAACCCTGAACTTCCAGCGGATGTGTTTACCTCGTGCCTCACCACCCCAATCAAAATGGCGCTCACATGGTAAGTTTAATTCAGTAAAATGGGCCTAGGCATCATCATCATCATCATCATCATCATCATCGTTTAACGTCCGCTTTCCATGCTAGCATGGGTTGGACGACTTGACTGAGGACTGGTGAAACCGGATGGCAACACCAGGCTCCAATCTAAATTTGGCAGAGTTTCTACAGCTGGATGCCCTTCCTAACGCCAACCACTCAGAGAGTGTAGTAGGTGCTTTTACGTGTCACCTGCACGAAGGCCAGTCAGGCGATACTGGCAGCGGCCACGCTCGAAATGGTGTCTTTTATGTGCCACCCGCACAAGCCAGTCCAGGGCATGACTATGAAATTTGATAGACAGAAACTGTGCAAAAGCCTATTGTATATACGGAATTGGGATTTAATGGTTAAAAACTTATAAATAAATTTTAAACCTGGTGAGCTGATTTTATTGGTTACAAGATTGTTTTCATGATCCTTGCCGGATACTACAGAATGCAGTAATAAAAAACACTGCTATAATTTCCTTCATTCAGAAGGAAATGTATTTATTGTTCCAAACTAAACAGGACTTATAAAGAAATATGGAAAATCATTAATAAGAAAGATTAAACACTTAAAAAGCTCTTATGTATGTATGTATTTACACATGGGGGTGAGTATCTATGCAAGCATCTGTTTATTTTAAATTTATTTTTATGATGCATTGGCAAATGATATAAACATTGTCACTCTTGCTGTTAGAAATGCAGTGAAAGCAATTATTGGCCTTTTGTAGACCTGTAACCAACAACACTTGATTACCAAAAGCAATATGTATGCATGTGTCTGTCAACATTATCATCATCATCATCATAACATCCACTTTTCCATGTTTGCATGGATCTGATGGAATTTGTTGAGGTGGATTTGTCTATGGTTTCCTTTCCCCAACTAACCTGTTTTCAAAGTAAGGTAATATTTCCCCATGACCAGACACATTTTCATGGAAGATTGGAAAAGAAAGACACCACTTGCATGTCGTGCAAAGTCAAGGCAGTAACACACACCCACACACATGTATGACAGGCTTCTGTCAGTTTCTGTCTGCCAAATCCACCCACAAGTCTTTGGTTAGTCTTGGGCTATAAGAAGACTCTTGCCTAAGGTGCCATAGTGTGGTTGACAAGCAAACTCCATACCACACAGCCATACTTAAGCCTCCCTCTTTCTCTCCCCTCTCCCCCCTCTCATATTTTAAACCAGTTTGGTAAATGTCAAGATATGAAAGTATCAGCACTTTAGTAACTTCTGCCAATTGATTATAATAATGGTTTCAAATTTTGGCACAAGGCCAGCAGTTTTGGAGGAGGGGTTTGTATAGTTGATTACATTGACCCCCCCCCCTAGTTCTCAACTGGTACTTATTTATCGATTCCAAAGGATGAAAGACAAAATTGGCCTTGGCAGAATTTGAACTCAG
>NC_069004.1:16796934-16802499 GCF_001194135.2 Octopus bimaculoides
TCAGTTCTTGTCAGTTTTCTATTTTTGTTTATAATTTCAGGTATGTTTCACAGGATTCTGGTAAGCTTGTTTCTGGCGCCACTCAAGAACTTGTTGACAAGTGAGTTTAAAGTCAGTTCTTGTCAGTTTTCTATTTTTGTTTATAATTTCAGGTATGTTTCACAGGATTCTGGTAAGCTTGTTTCTGGCGCCACTCAAGAACTTGTTGACAAGTGAGTTAAACTTCAGAATCTTGACCTAACATTTCTCCATCTAACCTTATAGCAGTTTTATTTCATTTTCAGTGTTTCTTTCCAACATCATCATCATCATTTAACGAATACCTATTTGTCTTTAATTGATTTCAGTCATTGGACTGTGGCCATGCTGGGGCTCTGTTTCAAGGGGTTTCAGTTAACCACATTCGCCCTAGTACTATTTCAATTTGGTACTTATTTTATCAATTTCTTTTAATCAGATGACTAAGTTACCTTCTGATGCACTCATGACACCAGTTCATATTGATGTACACAAATCTACAACATCCTCACAGCATGTGTGTGTGTGTGTATGTAATTGTGCTGTTACATGAAAAAAAAGTACTCATTACTCACTGTAAAGTGGTTGGTGTTAGGAATGGCATCAAGCAGTAGAAACCATGCCAAAACAGATGTTGGAACACAGTTCAGTCCTTGGATCCATCAAATCCTGTCAAGCCATCTAACTAATGCCAGCATGAAAAATGCACATTAAATGTTGATGTTGAAGATCATATATATATATATATATATATATATGAACACAAATGAGCTGAGGTTCACTACAGCTGTTTCAGACCTGTTTTTTATTGATGAACAAATCAATTACATCATGTAAAAAAAAATGTTTTCTTCAGGTGAACTAAAATTTTATATTTAGGATTTTAGAATTTTTCACACTGTTGGTACTGGATATGCTCTCCTTGATTCTACCTTGGTGTTCTTATTAATAAAATACCTCAGTTCTTATAGATCCTGCAAATAATTTTATGTATATTTAAGTAAAGTTTAAGTTAGTTAAAATGTTTGTGACATATTTTAACTGCTAAAAGGCAAATTCACTGCAGTTACCATGGAGAAAAATTCTCTCTTATGGTTAAAAGGTGTAAAAACACAATATCTGTCCAGTGTTATCCCCTGTCAAGATTCCTAGACATCACTGTTACTAGCTCTTTAGTTGTTATCAATGGGAAACACCTAAGGGAGGCAACTCTGGAAAACCTTATCAAAACTATAGCTTTAATTAAAATACGCCTTTACACATTTTTACCATAAGAGAGAATTTTTCTCCACAGTAACTGCAGTGAATTTGCCTTTTAACAGTTGAAGTATGTCACAAACATATTTTAACTAACCTAAACTTTGCTTATGCCTAAACACTGCTTGGCACTAATTTTACTGTAATATATGCATGCACAGGCTTAAGTGTGTAGTGAAGAAGTTTGCTTTGCAACTACATTGTTTTGGGTTCAGTCTCAGTACAAGTATCTTCTACAATTTGCTCTGGACTGACCAGTGCCTTGTATATGAATTTGGTAGATGGGAAAACTGCAGAATCCTGTCATAATATGCATGTGTAAAGCTGCATTCACAGCTATTTATTGTTTTTCCTTTTTCCTCATGTAGAATACCCGGGCAGTTGAATGATCGACGGACAATGCTTGGTGAATTAAACTGGATTTTCACAGCAATTACAGATACTATTGCTTGGAACACACTTCCAAGAGGTAGGAATACCATTCCTCTCTCTCTCTCTCTTTCCTCATCCTTCTTTTGTTAGTTTCTCTGTGTCTTTTTCTGTTTTGCAATTCCATTCTCTCCATTTTTAAAGTTTCTCTTCGAGTACATTTTTCACTTTCTTGTGTGATAAAAACAGTTTTTAAAATAGGGGTCAAAAGAAATGGAAAGCAGTTCTGTTCATCTTCCTTCCTGATGCCATTAGTGATATAAGATTAGAATATTTCAAACTGAAAATTATACTGTGGGCTTCTCTTTTTAAAAGTTTACTGCAGAGAGCTGTTTGCCTTAGGACAGTGGCTCTGTGGTTCCAGACCTCTAGTGTGGTGTTTATAAAAGTAGCTCTAGGGTCTCATGAGCTGTGTTCAACATTTTTAAAGTTTGTTGAGTAAAATGTATAATTACTCGGTTACATATAGCTTTCAACTGACAGATTAAACTGGGAAACCAAGATTGTTGTTAGTTCATAAAATCTCTTTATTAAATAGACAGACATTTCAAAATTTCACTTAAAAATATTTTGCCCATCATAATGTGTCTAATGGAAAGGTTAGAGTTTCTTCTCTTTCAGGGTTAAGTTATTTTCAGAGTCTCTTGACCCCAGTACTTAATTAGTATTTGATTTTATTGCCCCTCCCCCACTACCACCACGACAAGGAGAAAAAGCAAAATTAATCTCAACAGATTTGAACTCAGAATGTAAAGAGCTGGGAGAAATATTGCAAAAGTATTTTCTCTGACACTCTCATGATTCTGTCAATACTTTTTATTCCTAAGAGCTTTTCTGGTTTTAATATGTTGCCACATTTGTAATATGTCTTTTTTCTACATTTTTTCGTGCAGCTGAAGATTGCTCTTCATATTGCATTTAAGGTAATGCTCACATTACTTAAATAAATTGAAGTAGCATGAAACGTGCGTACTGCAATCACTTTTGAAATCCGTGTTGCTTATTATTTGATATATATATACATATATATAGTTGATGTATATTCTGTTGTCAACTATAGTGAGCTGTTTTAGAGCAAATATCCTTACAGCTGCATACTTTTATCACTAACCATTTCACTGAAAGGTTGGTGTGGAGCCTTTCAGAGTGGCCTAGTAGGCTGACTGGGAACACAAATTCACAATAAGAATGACCCAGGTTCAAATCCCACTGGAGACAGGATTTTGGAAAGCAGCAGGTAGACACATAGGTGTCATGACCTGGGTGGGCTCAGCTCCTGTAGAGTGTCAGGTATAAGGGCCAAAACATTTGTCAGATGGGAGTTCTTCCTCTGAAGATCTCTCTTGCAGTGTACTTGCCTTGAGGCAAATTTGTTATTTTTTTTTTGTGTCAATTCAGCAGACTGAGGTAAGAAGAGTTAGGAATCTTACTTTGGAGGGCAATACAATATTTAATCTATAATAGATGTTTATTACATTGTTTTATGTTCCTGTAAAAGGCATGAATATTACTGAATCCTGACTCCCTATAAATATGATGATATACAAAATGTAAGAAATCAATGTTGTAGCAAAGTTATTTGGTGAAAAATTATTAAATTACCTTTGTGTTTTTTTTTCTGTTTTTTTTTTTTTTTCTCCCTTTTATAGAATTGTTTCAAAAATTGTTCAGGCAAGATTTATTGGTTGCCAGTCTTTTTCGCAACTTTCTGCTGGCAGAAAGAATTATGCGATCTTACAACTGTTCTCCAGTTTCAAGCCCACCCTTGCCCCCCACATATCAGCACCGGATGTGGTGAGTCGCAGTTTTATTTATTTATTGTGTCATCTACTCATGAATCCATGAATCCATAAAAATGCCATTTCAAACAATTTCATCATCCGAATCATTTTCACATTCTCTTTTTACAAGAATATAAAGGGGTTGGATTGGATGGCCCTGTTTTAACAGTGTTTTAACTATTTGTTATGGTTCTTCATCATCTGTTTTCTGAAATCCAGCATTCTGTGAGAACACCTTAACATTTCATCCCCTGTCTTCAAGATAAAGTCACTGTTTGAAGAAGACAGCTCACTAACTGCATACCCCAAGAGGATAAGTGAAGTGCTAAGTAACTAATTCCAGAGTGTCTTCCTCTCTCCACTGGGAAACATACAAATTAGAAGCCTTAAGAGTTTTTCTCAACACTGCAGATCTACATGGGAAAGAGGCAACCATCAATCATATCAACATAAAAGAATGTCATATCAGCTATTGATGAGATGAACTCAAACTTAGCAGTGGGCTCCAGATGGATTTCCAGGTGTTCTAAAAACATGCAAGAAAACTCTTGCAAAACCACTGCAGATACTTTTTCAGAGTTTCCTTGCATGTGGCAAACTTCCTAAACTGTTAAAAGAAAGTGTCATATATCCTGTCAATAAAGGAGGAAGCAGAGCAGCTGCTAAAAATTACAAGCTTATCTCTCTGACTTCACATGTTAGCAAGGTCATGGAATGTATTAACAGAACGAGACTGATCACGTTCCTCGAAAAGAATAACTTGCTCACAAACACGCACATGGTTTCTGTCCGGGGAGGAGCTACCCCACACAGCTACTACAACATTACGACTAGGTACTGAAATAAGTAGCTCAACCACTCAAATGCAGATGTGATATATCTTGGCTTCGCCAAGGCCTTTGACAAAGTTGATCAAAGGATGATATGTCACAAACTACATGACTTTGGTATTGCTGAAAAGCTAGAAGAGTGGCTGCATGACTTTTTAAAATGAAGAAGTCAGACAGTTTCTGCCAATGACACTCTCTCTGGGGAGACATCAATCTACAACTGAGTCCATCAAGGAACTGTACTGGGACCACTACTGTTTGTGGTGGCTCTCTCAGACATGCCCCCAGTTATACAGTTTGTCGCTCTCACTAGCTACACAAAAGTATCACTGGCAGTCAAGGACCTTGATGATCATACCAAAACTATAAAATGACCTGCATGCAATATACAAATGGACTGATAAAAATGATATGTAGTTCAATGCTGTGAAGTTTCAAGCACTCTACTATTGGCCCACAAATAAACTACAATTGGAATACACAGGACCAGGGGTCCCAGAGTCAGAATAAGAGCTTGACCTGGGAATCCACATAAGTAATGATGCAATATTCCATGTGTGTATTACCAAGATGGCAATGTTGTACAAGCAAGTAACTGGATGGATTCTTAAATCATTTAGAACCAGAAATAAGGATACCTTGCTACTCTTATAAAGAACTTTTGTTTGTAGTCATCTGGATTACTGCTCCCAACTGTGGTTGCTGCAGAGCATCAAACTAGTGGTGGAATTTGAGGCAGTCCTGCAACACTACACAAAGAAGATTGACGAGATGAAACAAATCACTTCCTGGGAGAGATTTTAAAGAACTGAAGCTCTACTCCGTAAAGAGAAGGTGTGAAAGATATGCAGTAATATACATATAGAAAATGCTGCAAGGTCTAGCTTCCAACTTTGGAATTAAAAGCTATACCAACCACCAAACTAGGTGGTAATGCATAATACTGAAGATCCTGTCTTCTCCGTCTTGAATAAGGACCCAGTACTGCAATAGCTTGGGTTTCAGATTTGTGAGATATTGATGTGATCTTCAAAAGGTATCTGGACAAATTTCTATTTGAAATCCCAGATGAACTCACATTGTGGAAGACAGGACAAAGAAGTCTGGCTCTGTCCAACTCGCTTCTTCACCACAAACAGTACAGAGAGGAGACGCAAACACACTGAAAGGTGTTGCTCCAGCATGGCCCCAGCTTCTGGCTGAAACCAGTAAAAGATAAAAAATGTGTGTGTGTGTGTATATATATATAT
>NC_069004.1:16804569-16811048 GCF_001194135.2 Octopus bimaculoides
AAACATCTCCTTCATCAGCTGCCGCCATTAAAACACCGGCGTTTCGAAGAGTTAAGGCAGTACGCATCATTAAAATGGTTCTTCCCACAAACACAAATTAAATTGTTTTCGTGGAGGGTAGTGGCGGACAGAAAACAAGACAGGAAAACGAAACGGTGAAATAAACAAACAAAAAGGCTGTACAGCCAGACGTGAAGTGTGTATGAAAAAATAGTTAGAATATGATGAACTGTAGATATAATCATCAACAAATAATAAGAATTTTATAAATAGCAGAGTGTAAAAGTTAAATACAATTATTTTACTTGTAAATAAGGAGGTATATGCCTGTATTGGTAACAATTAAATTTTGTTAGTGTAAGTTCAATATTCAAGTATAGAATTAGGTGTAGGTTATTAAAGTGTTACAATTTAAAAATTTAGGTGTTATTAAAAATGGGAAAAATAAGATAGCAGAATATTTGAATATAGTCTAATATAATTACCTATCGCTGAAGCAGATACAAAGGGTTAATAAAATAGGAAAATTAATTATATTGATCTAGGTAGAAGTGAAAGTGCATGGCTCAGTCGTTAGAGCATTGGGCTCACTATCATGAGGTAGTGAGTTCAGTTCCTGGACTGGGCTGTGTGTTGTGTTCTTGAGCAAGACACTTTATTTCATGTTGCTCCAGTTCACTTAGCCGTAGAAATGAGTTGCAACATCACTGGTGCCAAGCTGTATCAGCCTTTGCCTTTCCCTTGGATAACATCCATAGCATGGAGAGGGGAGGCTGGTATGTATGGGCGACTGTTGGGCTTCCATAAACGACCTTGCCTGGACTTGTGCCTTGGAGGGTAACTTTCTAGGTGCAATCCCATGGTCATTCATGACCAAAGGGGTCTTTACCTTTAGGTAGTAGAATGTATGGATATAGTATAATATGTTAAGAGTTAAAATAAGACTAAATTATGGTTAACACAGTAGGGAATTATCTAGTAAACAAAATAAATAAATAAAAATGATATAGGTACTGGTAGTCATATATAAGAAATATACTTACCAACAACACAAATGAAGATATATCATTAGAAGTTTAATAATTTTACTTTCTTTTTTTTTTAGGGCTGCCTGGGATTTTGCTCTTGATATGTGCTTACGTCAGCTGTCTAAGATTGTTGATAGTGATGGTACACAATTTGACCACAGTACTTTCTTTGCACAGCAGTTAACAGCATTCCAAGTTTGGCTAACATATGGTTCTGAGAAAAGGAATCCACCTGAACAGCTACCAATCGTATTACAGGTAATCTAGAGTACATTTGTCATAGCAATCATTGTATTTCAAACATGACTCACAGAAACTATTGTTTCATCTCCGTGCCAAAACGTCATGGTTTTATTATTGAGTAGAATAAAGCAGCAAGCTGGCAGAATTATTAGCATGCTAGACAAAATGCTGAGAAGAGTTTCTTCTGGCTTTATGTTCTGAGTTCAAACGCTGCTGAGGTCGACTTTGCCCTTCACCCTTTTGAGGTTGATAAAATAAGTATTAGTTGAGCACTGAGGTCAATGTAATAGATTTCCTTATCACTCAAAATTGTTGCCCTTATGTTGAAATAGAAAAGGATAAATTGGTAGAATCGTTTGAGTATTGGGAAAATGTGCTTTGTGGGATTTCTTTCAGCTTTTGACATTCTGAGTTCAAATCCCACCAAGGTCAACTTTACTTTTGATCTTTCTAGGGTTGATAAAATAAAGTACTAGCTAAGTATTGGAAATGATGGTATATACTAACCCACTTCCTTCAAAATTACTGGCCTTGTGCCTAAATTAGAAACCTTATTATTGTTGAATTGGCTGAATTGGTAGAGTATTGGACTAAATATCTTGTGATATTTAGTTACAGCCGTTTGTTTTGAGTTCAAATCCTGCCAAAGTCAACTCCTGTTTTCATCATTCTGAGATTGATAAAATAAAAATCCAGTCAGTTTAATCAACCAGACTGTCCTCGTTAATTTTGGCATTGCAGCTATGTTAAAAAGAATTATTATTATTAAGATGAAGGTAGTAAGCTGGCAAGATCATTAGCACGGTAGACAAAATGCTTAGCAACATTTCGTCAGTCTTTATGTTCTGAGTTCAAATTCTGCCTAGGTCGTTCAAGAGGTAATAAAATAAGTAGCAATTGAACTTGATGGCCTTGTGTCAAAATTTGAAATCATCATCATTATTATTATTCAAAATCTGAAGACACTGATCAATAGTGAAAAGCCAAAACAGTGTTATGTGTTACGACTAACTGATGTCTTAGAAAAGCAGCAGAGTGTTTTGGTGTTGCAACAGCCACTCAGTTTATTAAAATGTGAATCAGTAATTGGTGCTGGTTCTCTATTCTGTGTATCATCTCCAATTACTTACATTTGGCTAAAAGTGGCAAAGTTACTTACTTTACTTTGATTTATTTTATCATTTTTCCCACCCTGGAAGTTTGAGGGTTGACATTATTCTTGTTGGAAAATAGAATTAATTATTTTTATGAAAAACTCATATTTTTGGTTTTTACAATTTTGCTAATCTGCTGTAAATATTCAATGTTAATTACTTTCATTTAAGTTTTTGCCATAATACAAGGCTACCATAGCTCCCTTACATTTCCTGTATCTAGTTTTCATTGTTACTTTCTGCTCAAACTTATTTTATATCCCAAATCAAAAATAATCAAAATCCTGAAGTATATGAAATAAGGCAAAGCAGTAAAGTTAAGATGTCTCTTTTGAATCTGTGCTGTGACAATATTTTATTTCCTTTATTCTATTATAACTTGTTTCATTCAACATTGCAGGTTTTGTTGAGTCAAGTCCACAGGGTGAGAGCACTGGAACTCTTGGGCCGGTTCCTGGATTTGGGTCCCTGGGCAGTCAGTCTGGTAATGGCTTTTAAAATTTTGTCTTCACTTTTACATTTATGTATTTGTTTTGCAAGATTCTTGATGTGAAACCATGTGTTGAAACAGATATTATTATACTTGGAGATGGTCATGTTTTGCCAATTAAACACACTGTGTATTTGGTCTTCACTGCAGTTTTATTAGTTTTATTATCTTAGTCTTTTTTGTCAAGACTCTTTCATCACACATCCTGTGACCTTTTCAGCGACTCTTTATCGCACATCTATTTTTGTTTTTATGGCAGACATATTATTTTGTAGTTCCAAACTTTTTTATGTTTTAACTTGATTTATGTGGTGGGTGACTATAGGTTCCTCCAGTTAGCAAACAATGCTAATTTCTATTTCTTTCCCATTATATCTGAAATGTATTTTACTTTTAAATTCCTGTAGTATTTTCTCTATTTAAATCTCTCGATCCTATTAGAAATTAGTGATTTTGATGAAATGCAATTATTCCAGTATAAAAATCAAAAATATAATTCTACTGTGTGGCACATCATGGGAAAGTGCCTCCTACTGTAGGCCTGGCTTGACCAGTGCCTTAGTGGATTTGGTAGACAGAAACTGGAGGAAGCCTATCACATAAGAATGTATGTGAGAGTGATGTATCCTTGTCTTTGCGTTTGATATCATGTGATGGTCGTAAACAAGCATCATTGTCATACAAGCAATGTTGTTTTTTTCCAGTCTTTTGTGAAAACCTGACTGGCCATGGGGAAATATAATTTGCCTGGAAACAGGTGAAGGTTGATGACAGGAAGGGCATCCGGCTGTAAAAAAATCTACCTCAATAAATTCTGCTTGACCAATGCAAGCATCGTTAAGTGGATGTAAAATAATGATGATGATTGCATGATTTTGGATGAAACTTGCTGATAGGATGTCATGATTGTTGGTGTACATTGTGAATATAGTTTACTTGTTGTCATGTTGCTTTCACCTGCTAAAGTAGGTTAAATGCAAGTAGATTACATGTAAATATGTTCACATATATTTGCAAGGTATCAATTCCTGGCTATTGAATTTCTGTTTCAGGAATGAATCTATGTTCCTGTTAGTTTCTAATTGCACATATCCCAAGATATGTTTTCCTCTCCTCCATTGGTGTAATGAGGGTAGTATTGCCCTGTTGATGTGCATGCTTTATGATCCTATTGCTCCTTATAACAGACACTTCTTCAGGAAGTGAAAGGTTTTGTAGGGCCCTCATCACTAATGAAAATATTGTTACAGTGACCAGCTATACAATCATTCCACTCCTGCTCAGAATCTGTAAATCTCAGTATCACTTAGATTGCTGGTACATACAGATTATATTGAAATATCACTGATTATTTTCTCTAAGCTGTCTTGCTCTAATAGTAATAATAATAATAAATAATATCACCAAATTCTAGTTAACTGCTTTGAGGTATTATCCATCACTATGCTCAAAAATCCAAGGAAGCAAAAATCCAAAGAAGCACAATTGATTAAACATAAAAAAAATAAACATGTGGAATAAGCAAGAAGTCTTTTGGCAGGATGTTCTTTCTAAAATGAGGCTAAATTTTGTTTCTTACACAGAAGAGTATTTAGTTCCTGTTTCTAATCTTTGCTCTTTTTTGTTAGGTTATGGGTGGAGAACATGGACACAGTTTACTTTGATGTTCAGTATATTTTATCATATATAGTATAATTGTGTCATTTATTGCTTTCCATTAATCTTTTCCTTACTAACGTAGATGGAATTTTTTTTTTTTTTTGTAAATTTGGATTTTTACTTATTGTTGGGCACAGTTAATTTTATAATTGGATAGAAAAATCAATTCCAGCAGCGAGTTATTTTCTTTCATTGTTAAACTATGCATCAAGTACATAATATTCAAATTTTATCTCTTGTCAATAAAAGCTGAATATCTCAAGAAAAGCTAGATTATTTATGAGCTAACATCTAGTTCTGTTAGAAAGAAGCAAAAGATTGAGAATGACAGTAAGCATTGTGTTTGTACATGTTTTACTATGATTTCTGTATTTCTAAACCATCCACAGAGTTAAACTATTGGCAAGCTGAATCATTCATGCATATTTTCAGTTTCATGATTGTAACTAAAATGCTTCTCTTATGGCTGCCAATCTTTTGAAGGTAAGCATGAATATCATTCAGTCCTATTTCTCTGTAAATCTGAGGCTTTTATTTGTGTATAAAACTGGTTGACAAGGTTGGACACTGCCCACATGATCAAGAGTATAGTCACTACCACCACAGTCATTGTGTGGTGGTAACCTTGAGCAAGCATTGGGTCATCCCATAAATAATGCGGTTTTCCAATTGCATGAACTAAAAGTCGGGGGACAGGATAAACTATCTGCATCAACTTGCTATAAAAGCAGGTAGTAATTTTACCTTGTCCTTATTCTTAGTGCAAATTTTGAAGAGTGCAGTTCAATTTTAACAGTTATCTTTCCAAAGCTCTAATGGAAGTAACAGAGGAGCACATTCAGCATATTTTGCTTTGAGTTCAGTAAAGGCAACAATGCAACAGAAAGTGTGAGGAATGTTAATGCAATATATGGGGATCGGACAATAAGTGTAAGCCAGTGTCAATGGTGGTTCCAGACATTCTGAGCCAGAAACTACAGCCTCTAAGACAAGCCTCATCCTTGAAGATCTGTAGAGCTTGACGAGGATGTCCTGCAAACCCTGGTGGAAGAAAATCCCATGGTAACTGTTGAGGAACTAGCAGAGAAGCTTGGATTTGGTCATTCAACCATTCATTGACACCTGCGTGCCATCAGAATCATCAGCAAATTGGGTCAGTGGGTTCCTCACAAACTTTCCCAGTCTAATCACGTGCAGAGAGTGAATGTGTGCCCTTCTTTGCTGTCACGTCTCACGAATGAACCTTTTTTGCATTGAATAGTGACAGGGGATGAGAAATAGGTACTCTATGAAAATGTCAAGCACCGATGACAGTGGGTAGGGAAAGGAGAAACTCCATCATCCTAGGCTAAAGAAGGTATTCACCATGTAAGGTGTTATCTGTTTGGTGGGATATGAAAAGTGTAATCCACTTTGAACTTTTAAACCCAAACCAAATGATAAAGGAGATCTACTTCAAGCGGCTTGAGTGGCTCAAGTCATCACCATCTTTGGTTTCAAGATGAAAAGTGTTCTTCCATCTGGATAATTCTCAGCCACATACAGCGAGGATAACATTCTAAAGGCTGGAACAGTTTGAATGGGAAATGATGCCCCACCCACCATATTCGCCGGAGATTGCCCTGTCTGATTATCATTTATTCTGCAGTCTTCAAAATCATTTGGATGGAAAAAATATGAATTCTGTAGACGAGGCCAGAACAGTACTGGAGGAGTATTTTTCATCATGAACAAGTGAATTTTGGAAGAGGGGCCTTGCAAGGCTACCAGAAGAGCATTGTAGAAAATGAAGGAGAGTATATTTTAGATTAAAAAAGAACTTTATCTTAATTTTGAAAACTAAGAGTATAAAAAGATCACATTATTTATGGGATGACCCAATATATATTATTACTACAGTTGGTT
>NC_069004.1:16811672-16814531 GCF_001194135.2 Octopus bimaculoides
TTATGAAAAATAATGGTAAATATATACAATTAGATGAACTGAAGTAGAATTAAGAGGTATAAAAGTCATTATTTTGAATTGTTAAATAGATTCAAAGTCATACTGGTATTGTCAAAAGCTGTTCACTGGCTTTGAATGAAGCCAGTAAACAGCTTTTGATGATACTGGTATGAATTTGAATCTCTTTAACAATTCAAAATTTTTACCTCTTAATTCTACCTCAGTTCATCTAATTGTATATATTTATCATTATTTTTCATAAAAAAGCCTTTGTTTTTTATATCCAATGTGCATTTTCTCTTTTCTTTTTACTTTTCACCTATTTATATCACATGTTGTCTCTTTTCTCTTTGAAACCTATTTCTATTATATAGCGTTTAAATTAAATACACAGCTCCTGTGTGGCAACTGAACCGGTATGGGTTCTTTCACTTTTTTTTTGAGTCATAAGTCAGTTAGCAATTTAGAATAAGGAAATAAAGTTTTTGCTGGTTACTTTTTTTTCCTTTCTTGGTGATCTGTTGCCAGTTTCAACTGGTGAGGTCTAGCTGAGATGAATGAAGATTACAGTCTCAGCAATGAATAATCAGAGAATAGGAAAGTTTCCTCTTAAATTGCCTTCAGGTGAGATCATACTGCAGTGTTTGGTCCCCAACTGATTAACCTATGCCCACCAGGAACATAGTTACCATTGGTTACTATGTGGAGATTTGATTGGGGTCTTGGTAATGGAGAGGCTATGTACTAGCAGGCAAGACTTAAGCACTCTGCTTGTTTTTCACATGAGCTAGCCGATGGTAGGAGCTGAATGGAGATATGTCAAGTAAAACTATTTGCAACCAGAGAATGGCTTGTCTTTTTTTTTCACTGCATTTGAAGCCAATGGAACTTCTATATTTGATAGCTGTCTACTCATGGAACAAATATGACTATTACTGATAATGCGGAAACATATTGTTCGCAATATCTGTACAAAAATTAAGTTCAGAGCAGTTTGCATGTCACCAATATGATTCTCATTATGAAAGCTAAAGAGACCAGAGATAAGCTGAAGCAAGATATGTCTCAACAATGTTAACAGGTGTATTGAATAGGTGTTTAGTTTTTAGTGTAAAGAGAACCAGTACAACATATGTGTTGTCATTAATTTAATGTGAGTGTTCTGTCAGAGCGTGTATAAAGTAAGTAATATCAGAAGGCAAGGTATATATAACATTAAAATTTATTTTTTGGAAAGTAACGAGTATCCATAAGAAGCAATAAGAATTATTTTTTAGTTTGTGTGTGAATGTTAAACAATTGGTGTAGCAAGACATGAATAAATTTCACATGACTTATGATGTATTTCATTTGGGTGGCTTATATGCTGCAGAATGAAAACATATAAATGAAATGAGTTGCAGGGTGTTTGTAGTGAACACAGTTAATAGTCAAATAGCAGAAAGGGTGATGTTGCCACTATGGCCGTCAAATCCACAACTTCCTAAGCTGGTGGTGAACATAGAAGATGTGCCGTGTTGAAGAAAGCGATGTTGCTTCCTCACCATCAAATCCACAACTGATTTAGCTATTTGAAAAAGGTATGTATACTGCTGGGTGGAAGTTACCACATGTATTCTTCTGTAGCCAGCTCTAATTGGATGAAGTAGCCATAGCATGACTGTTCTATGCCACCATGACAAAAGAGCTCTTTTCTGTCTCACTACAAGTTTGATATAGAGATAATTATGTAATGTTTGCTTTTGTAACGAGATACAATAAAGATACAGCTGGATGGTTTATCCACTATGATGCAGTTAGATGGTTTAATATTTTATTGAGTGGGTAAAATTAGCCATGTATAAATTTTCATTGTCTGATTTGCTATTTTTGTATATTTTAAATATTTATTTCTATTGTAGTCTTGTCAGACAGAGTTGGTCAAAGACAATGGTCATAACTATTTCCTCTCAGTGTTAAGTGACCAGTGCATGTCAGTAAGTATATGTTTTTCTTTCTTTCTTTTGAAATGACTTAGGTCTTGAGTGACGTGTGCTGTTCTTGTTTTGTGAGAGTGAGATATATAAAGAAAGATATTCTACTGTAAAAACCCATGTAATTTGTGCACCTGTGTGATTTACACAGGTGATTTTTCAGGATAAAAATTGTTAAAAAAAAAAAGCTTATACTCATGTAAAATTTGCACCCCAAAGTTTTCAGAATTGCCGATATGGCCAGGGAGAAAAGGTTTTCAATTTAGTTGTATTTAGCATAATTTCACTTACTTATGATTAAATTTTATTAAATTTTCATTAAATAAAAATAATTTCTGTTTAACAGGCATCACATTAAAAGCTATTAAATTACAAAGTGTTTGTGTGGTCTTCTATATAAAAAAAAATCCGTTTTGCTCACTCAGTATACCCTCCCCTTCCCTCGACGATGTCAGTTCATTTTACTCACTTGCCATACCCTCCTCTTCCCTCAACGTTAGCATTCCAATAAAAACAAATGAAAAATATGAGGCTGATCATCTGCTGGTATCTGTGTGTGTGTGTGTGTGTGTGTACATGCGTGCATGTAACTGTATGGGACTGTGTTTAAGTGTTTGTATGTGTACGTAATTGTATGAGACTGTGTTTGTGTGTCTTTGCATAACTGTGTGAGATAAACCAGAAATAACCGAAGTAGTATTTCACAAATTGTGAGCAGACGATAACTGTGTATATATATATATATATATATATAATATATTATATTAATGTATGTTTGTATATATATATATATGTGTGTGTGTGTGTGTATATATATATACATGTATGTGTATGTATATATATATATATATATATATATATATATATATAATGGATGTTTGTATAT
>NC_069004.1:16817869-16830801 GCF_001194135.2 Octopus bimaculoides
AAAAAAAAAAAAAAAAAAAAAAGAAAGTTGCATTCTTGTGTCCCACTGTTAGAAATCAAAATTATTTGGTGGCACAAATGGCTGATCTAGTACCAATGTTAACATATTGGTCTAGGTTCTAATTCTGTCTATGTTGACCTTGCTTTTCATTTCTTTGTGGGATATGAATTTCTGTAATATACTATTGTTGAATTAGCTATATTGCTTTCCTAACCACTTTTATTTCAATTTGTGCTTTTTGATGAGTTCAATTTTCCTTGAGAAGTGAATAATCATATATTTCATGTGCTTAGATGAACCGGCTGAATTTTTATTGTCTGATAAATTATCTTAAGATATTTATTATGGTACTCTGTGCCCTGAGGTCAAATAATATGAAGGTCAAGTTTACCTCTAATGATTTCAGGGTCAATAAAGTATCAGTCTTGCACTAAGATCGATACTTCTCTTTCTAGAAGAAATGGGCTTTGGTCAGACTTGGAGAAGGATGGGTTTGGCCAGATGAAAAGATACCCAAGATATGTCATGACAATGCCCACTGCAAATGCATCAGGAGTTGATAACTAAAGGCAAGGCAAGACCTTTGTGAGTGAGCAAGAGAAGAAAAGTGTGAAGCAAAAGCAACAGCATTATTTTCTCTCAGGGCTCCTGACTCAAATTAAAGGCAAAAACTCAAACTTTAGAATCTTCACTTTTCATTACCATTGAACTTAGCAGACTTTTCTATGAGCTGAGTATTTGTTGTTGATACTGTAGACCAACTTCTTACTGTTCTTGAGTTCACCATTTACATTATACAGGGTGGCCCAAAAGTATAGGTTTACAGTAGGTACTTTAAATTTCTTTTAAAACATTTTATTACATTTAAATTTCTTACAAACTGAAAAGGGAGCTTGACAAAATTAACTAAATTAGCATAGAATAATGGTTTCATATTTTTTTATAATTAAGATCTAAACTGTTAATATATGAATGCAAAAGAGATAGTTGAATTACTGTAAACCTACTTTTGGGCCACCCTGTATAAAGAATATTTATATTAATGACACATTGTTAACTATAATACTTTACCTCTCTCTCTTTCTTCCCTGCCACAGGTCTGGATGAACTATGAATCAGCACGATGGTGTGGAGTTCGAGACCTTGCACATGAAAAATTGAGCAACCTGCTCACTGATTCTGTACCTGAGGTAAGGCTTTATCTTACTTATTTTGTTGGGAGGTTTTTTTTTGTATTTTTCTCTTTGTTGTTCTATTTTTTAAAAAAAATTAATTTTCTTGAAATACAATTGTCCTTTGGTTTACTTGGTTTGAATAGTTTCACTAAAGCAAATTTTTTTCTGAAACCTATTTCTTATCTTTTATGATCCCACACTTTCCCAGTTTAACCAAGTTTTAACTTCCACATTTTATAGAGTTTGGGTGGGTCTAAACGTTATCTTTCTCTTTCTTACTCAACTGCTATGAATGGTTGATATGTATTAATCATGTCATTGCATGAGTTTCTTGCTATCTACTAGGACCAGCTAACAAGGAACAAAGAATCCTGTATGGCATTTCTCAATCTGCCAAAAATAGCTGCTGATTTTCCCTCAGATCAATCCTATCTTCTTCTTCTTCTTCTTCTTCAAAAAAACCAGATGCAATTGGTAATGTAGTTCTAAATATCCATTAAAGGATGGAATGGTCATTGCTGAAATCTCTTTGGTCATGGATTTGCTCAATCAAGGTTTACTTGAGGGAGAAATAACAGCAACAAGAAGTCCATTCAAATTAGCAATTGAACTTGTTATCTAATCAATGTTGCAGTCAAAAGTTTCTTAGAAAACATTCCATTGTCTTTAAAATAGAAACAGTAGTATTTGAAGCATATGACTTTTAGAGAAAGACTAAACAAATAGTAAAGCTGAACTGACATGTTGTACATATAACATATAAGAACAGTAAATATTAGATGTTCAACCTGAAGGTTACTTTACGATAGCACCTTCCCTATTGTTGTGTTTTAGGAAATGTTCAGACAGAACTGCTCAGGATTAAACAATAATATCAATACTACATTTTCCTTTCATTGTTCTTGCAGATGTAAAATTATTGGTGTGAATCAGTAAAAATCACTAGCAATGTGATCATTTTAAGTTGATCAAATAAATCTCTTTTTATTTTTCTAATCATTTATTAGATTTAAAAAATTTATTAAACTTCTTTTATTAAAAAAATGCTTCTAGGTTCGTGCCGCTGCTGTGTACGCGCTGGGAACTTACATCAGCTGCTGTTCGTCAGCACGTAGCGACCACGCCAGCAACATAGACTTAGGTATTGGGATGAGTTTGACACACATAATACATGATGGAAGTTCTCTGGTGCGAAAGGTATGTATTTTCTTTCTCAGATTTCATAATTTTCTACATGCATTATCACACCTGTCATTGTTGCTAGCTTCACTGGTAAATAACGAGTGGCTAATTGCAAGAGCTCAGCATTTTTTATTTGAAAAAAACTTAATTTTGATTGGACAAATTTGAGAAAACCTCTGGCCACCCTTTTGAATTAGAAAAATTAAGTTATAGAGTGTTATCTTGTTGGAGCAACATTTTCTAAACTAATGATGATCTAGCCAGATGCAGTGTTAGATTGACTGAAGCTGCTGATGTTGTCATTGCTAGAGACTTTCTGATTTGGCCAGTGTTGTGTACACAAAATCCTTTACATTATCGACTACCTCTTCTAGAAGTGGAAGATGTCAGAGAAAAAGATTATCATCTATTTATTTATATTTCTTTACATTTTTAGTTCTAGTTGTGTTTATATTGCCAAGCATTTTTTTTTGTGGTGATAAAAGTAAGTACTAATGGCCAGGGGTTAATTTAATTAATTAATCACTTTTCTAGCAAATTTCTGGTTTTATGTTCAATGTAAGAATTCATTATTAAGAGCTTTGTTTTTATCAAGACTGTTATACATGTTGCTGACCCTTGTGGTTATGATCTCTGTTTGTAGGAACTTGCCGTTGCTTTGGGTGGTCTAGTGCAACAGTTTGAGTCTCCATTTGTTGCTGTGGCATCTCAAATGTTAGGAGAAGAACGACTGCGGGAGAAGAATGCCCCTATGATAGCCGCTGTGACACCTGGAGGGTGGAATGTTGTCACACCAATATCTTCAGGTTTATATCTTTACATTTGAATTTGGATTAAATAAAAGGAAGGAATTGTTTTTTAAGATGAGACCTTTTGTCTTTGACATAAGGGTGCAGGACTATTGACTCTTTGGTCATCAGTTTCATTTGTCAAACTGTCGACAAGTTCTGTTCCAAAATTGTGTGATAAAGAGTGCAGTGTTTTGTGAATGAAATCCATCTCTACCTTGTCTGATAAAATATGAGGTGATATCAAAAAGGTTTGGACTCATCATCATCATTTAACGTCTGCCTTCCATGCTGGCATGGGTGGGACAGTTTGACAAAAGCTGGCCAGGATTTTTACAGCTGGATTCCCTTCCTAATACAAACCACTCAGCAGAGTAGCACAAGCACAAGCGAGGTCAGTTTTGGTAAGGTTTTTACAGCTGGATGCCCTTCCAAATGCTAACCACTTTACAGTGTGGCCTGGGTGCTTTTAAGTGGCACCTGCAATGACAGGGTCACCAAGTAACTTGCAAGACAAAAGAAATCTCTTTTGAGAGGGAAGAGGGCATTAGAGGAGGTGATCTTGTGTTGGATGATGAAAGGTTATAGTGAGACAGAAAGACAAACAAGTGTCTGGCTATAGAAGAGGTACAAGGTTACCTGGCTAGAGAGAGAGAGAGAGAGAGAGAGAGAGATCAGGAATGAAGACAGAAATAGGTGTGCTGCCGCAAAAGAAATACATGGTTACCCAACCTGAGGGAAGTGCAGGAGAAGGAGAGAGAGAGAGTGAGTGAGTGACAGCAGGATAGAAATGGTGACAAAGTGCTGGACATACTCACATGGGACGGGGATTAGAATATAAATGGAATGGTTAAGTGAAGGAAGAGAGATATAGATGGTGACAACTCATGAGTGAGGAGGGCTCAGTGACTGAATGTTTTGTTGTTGTGAAGAACCTTATTCTTTGCGTTTCACAGATTCGGTCACTTTTGCCGAATGTCCTCGCTCAGGCACTTCAAAGTGTCACAGTAGAATGCTTGGTTGATGATCTGGCCCTGGGGGATGAATTCTTGATGCACAATACTGTGGATGTTGAAAAAAATGATGAGCATGCTCTTGATTGAGTTGTGGCTTTCTGTGGCTCTGTCATGCCTTCTTTGGTCATGGAGATGAAGGGCTCTTCCATTGTGACGACTGTTACTTCATCTCAGGGTCATATCCATAGACCCAGCTCTTGTCACTGGTGATGATTCTTGATATGAAGAATGGGTCATCCGTGGCACACTGAAGGAGATCTTGATAAACTTCAACACAATGTTCTTTCTGCTCAGTGGTCAGCAGGCAAGGTGCAGACTTGGCAGATATGCCGCATGTTCAATTCAGATGTTAGGATTGCCTGCACGGACGCATATGACAGACCAACAACATCAATGTCATTGATTGTCCTCTGACGATCCTCATGCACATGCTGATGAATTTTCTCCACATTTCCAGGGCTGATACTTATGCCAGGTCTTCCAGATCACCCATCATCTTCCAGGGATGTCCTTCTGCTTTTGAAGCACCTGTACCACTCGAAACATTGTGTATGACCCATTGCCTCGTTGCCTTAAGCTTGCTGAAGCATACTCAATGTCTCCGTAGCAGACTTCCTAAGTTTAATGCAAAATTTCATGTTGGCTCTTTGTTCCAGCTTCCTGTCCATGACAAAATCGCAGACTACAGCATACATGTGATCATAAAAACACCAATTTCATAACTTGCAAAGTAAACACAGTTATGTCACTCAGCACACTACCTCATGAAGGTCACTGCTAGCTCTCATTGTGTGTGCAAGTGTGTGCTACAAAACTAGTCCGGGTCATTTTGATACCACCTCATAATTGTAAACCTGTGAAAATGTGAAATCTTGAAGCTATCATTAGATTTTGTTATTGCTTATTGTTCTCATTGCCTTTCTTCCTACTTCTGCTTCAGACGGCTATCTGACACTACCTCTTGCTGGCATGAAACGTAGTGCCTCCCGGGGTAATTTAAAGTCCGCAACTAGTCGTAAGTATTTTTTTTTTCCTCCTACTTAAATGTTGATTCATCATTATCGTTATTATTTTAATGTTCACTTTTCCCTACTTGCATGGGTCAGATATTCATTCCAGCAGATTTTCTATGGCCTGATGCCCTTCCTGTCACAAACTCTCAAGGATACATCAACTAGTATGTATATGTGTGTGTGTGTATATATGATGAGCTTCTTTCAGTTTCTCTCTACCAAATCCACTCACAAAAAGCTTTTGGTTGGCCTGTTCAATCAAGTAAGCTATCAGGCTCATTAAATTAGCATGTAAGTGACTGAGTACACAGATCCATGTACCCTTAACTCCTATGCTGTGTACAGGTATTAGGCCATTCAGTAACTGCATAATTTTTCATACAAGGGATTTTACAGAGTATTTACAGCCTCTTCTCAGTGTGGTATATTTGAAAACATGATGCTGCACAAAGTGAGGCACAGGGTTTCCATGTGGTCTGTACTGCTTCCCCTCTGCAAGGTGTTAATGTAATTTTCAGGCAAAATCAGCATGACAGGAGTTACAGTACAATCTCCCCAATTTCTCTCACAAGGCAAATAGAAAAAGACACTTGCCCATTATGCCAAGCACTGAACTCAAATATTGAATTTTGTGATTGAGATGTAAAACTTAACTGTTCAACTATACTGCATTGACACAAAGGGTTCTTTAACCTTATGGAAAAACATAGGTGGTTGACAGTACACATTTTAAATTTTTATTTTATATCTTGCTTTCTGTGAAAAAAAGTGTCAATGCTTATTGATTTCAAACAGGCCAATCACTAGTTTACATTTCTGATGTTAAGATTGACAAGGAAGTGCTCGTATAACTTAGGTGGAATATTTATTGCAAGTCATTTTTGTTTGAATGTCCCAATTTATTGGTTTTCTCACAGATGTATGTGTCCTTTTTCAATATACTTCAGCAAAAAGATATCCACATACATACATAACGATGAGATCCTTATAGTTTTTGTCTATTAAATTTCACTCATGAAGTATTGAACAAAACTGATTAAAGACACTTTCCCAAGATGACAAACCCTGGGATCAAACTAGGAGCTCTATAGGTTTAATGATTGCTCACATCTTCATGATCCAGCTGTTTTACATTCATATGGGGATTGGAATTCAGTTGTTTCCAGGAGGAGCGTGATAAATGGATTTATGACTTGCACTATTAACAGTGAATTAGTTTATTTTATCAATCTAAGCGGGATGAAAAGCAAAGTTGGCCATGGCAGGATTTGAACTTAGAACATGAAGAGCTTGAAAATAATATATTCAGCTTTGACAGGTGGTAGGTAATGTATCTCTCAAAGTAAAGGAGAAAATTGAAGTATAAAGATCTGCAAATAGAGATAACCTAAATGTTGGGGGCTAAAAACTGAAATGATCCCTATAATAATGAGTGCTTTGGGAATAATAGAAAGAAATGCAAACAAATATACACACTCCACCCCATGACTTGCAGATATGCATAACATACAGAAAATAGCACTGTATGCGTATTATGTAGAGTACTGTCAAATACAGTAAAATGAACAAGTTCAAAACTGAAGACAACAAAACTAAGACATCAAGGCACACTTAGTTGTGCTTTTGCAGTGCAGTGAACACGCAATATAAATACAATTCGATACTACTACTACTACTATTACCACTACCACTACTACATAATAATAATGATTTCAAATGTTGGCACAAGGCCAAAGAGTTCAGGGGACAAGTCAATTACATCGACCCCAGTGGTCAACTGGTTGTTATTTTATCAACCTCTAAAGGATGAAACATGAAGTCAACATTGGTGGGATTTGAACTTAGAACGTAAAGATGGATGAAATGCCACTAAGCATTTTGCCCAGCATGCTAATGACTCTGCTAGTTTGCTACCTTATAAAATAGTCATAATAAGAGCACTCAGAGAGTGCAAATCTCCGCTAAGGCAACATCAATGTCCTCTCAACGATTAACCAGAGAGAATATTTGAAATAAACTCTCACAAGCGAGAATACTAAAAATGAACCTGATTGCTCTCAAAAATTAAGTTTAAAAAATGGAAAAACAATCCAGAATCCTTGTCCAGTACCAGATCGATCCCAAATCTAATCACTTCATGCGAGTCACGAGGCGAAAGTTTCATCCGAATCCATCCAGTGTTTCTTGAGATATCTTGTCCATGGACAAACAAACATGTCTGAAAACAATACCTTTGCCTTCGCTAAGGTGGAGGTAATAATAATGGTTTCAAGTTTTGGCACAAGGCTAGCAATTTTGAGAGAGAGGGTAAGTCGATTATATCGTATCCAGTGCTCAGCTGGTACTTATTTTACTGACCCTGAAAGGATGAAAGGCTAAGCCAACCTCAGTGAATTTCAACTCAGAACATGCAGACGGATGAAATTTCGCAAAGCATTTCATCCAGTTTGCTAATGATTCTGCCAGTTTCCCCACCTTAGAATAATAATGAAAATAATAATAATAATAACAACAACATTAGTAGTAGTAGTAGTAGTAGTAGTAGTAGTAGTAGTAGTAGTAGTAGTTATTGTTTCTGATATAGGTGCATGGCCAGAAATTTGTGAGAGAGGAACAGTTGATACTCTTGATCTCAGTATTTGACTGGTACTTTATTGACCTGCAAGGCTGGAAGGCAAAGGTGACCTTAGTGGAATTTGAACTCAGAACATAGAGTCAGAGCAAATACCACAAGTCATTTTGTCTAATTTACAAATGATTAGGCCAACTAATACCTTATTATAAGTTCCAGTTTAGACACAAGGCCAGCAATTTTGAGGCGAGAAGTTATTTGATTACATTGACCATGACATTTGACTGGTACTTTATTTTATTGATCTTTGGTGAAATTTGAACTCAGAACCTATAAAGAATTAGAACAAATACTGCAAGACATTTTCCCAATAATATAATAGTTTTGGCTACCACTTCAATAAGTATAATTATAGATTTCTTTTAGTGAAGGCGCATGGCTCAGTGGTTAGAGCGTCAGGCTTACAATCATGACATAGTGAGTTCGATTCCTGGACTAGGCTGCATGTTGTGTTTTTGGGCGAGACACTTTATTTCACGTTACTCCAGTTCATTCAGCTGTAGAAACGAATTGCAACATCACTGGTGCCAAGCTGTATTGGCCTTCGCCTTTCTCTTGGATAACATCTGTGGTATGTAGAGGGTAGGCTGGTCTGCATGGATGACTGCTGGTCTTTCATAAACAACCTTGGAGAAACTTTCTAGGTGCAATCCCATGGTCATTCATGACTGAAGGAGGTCCTTTTTGGATTTCTTTTAATCATAATAATAATAGCCCTTTCTGCTATAGGCACAAGGTCTGAAATTTTGTGGGAGCAGACTAGTTGATTGCATTAACTCCAGTGCTCAACTGGTGTTTATTTCAATGACCCTGAAAGGATGATAGGTAAAGTCGACCTCAGCAGAATTTGAACTCGGAATATAAAGGTGGATGAAATGCCTCTTAGTATTTGTCTGGGTATGCTAATGACTCTGCTAGTTTATTGCCTTAATAATAATGGTAATAATTTGTTTTCATTTCTTTTTTTTTCAGGACATGGGCTGTCAAGCAGCAACAGTATTTCAAATTTGGAGGGATTAATCATGCCAGACTCTGGTGCCGGGGCTACTGCGTCGGGCAGTGGCACTCTCTGTGTTGCTAATAGCGACCGCATCAGGCGTACATCATCCAGCTCCAACCTCTCCACATGCACATCTATGGTGAACAATGTCTATGTTAGTGTTTGGCGCACGCTACTATTGCTCTCCTCCGACCCTCACCCCGAGGTTATGGAAATAGCAAAGATTGTTATAAATGACATCAAGCAGAAGGTTAGTCCCCATAGAATTTGTTGACGAGTGTTAGTTCATGTTGCTTTTCTCTGTATGCGTGTGTGTGTGGCAAGTTGTCTAGTTAGAGTAATTGCCATAACACAACCATCAACTGAACTATGTGTATTGAGCCTGTTTGCTTCTGTCTTTAAGCAAACCTATTCAATACACATGCTTCTACATGTGTACACACACATATGCATACTTATATATCATTTGTCATCATTATCACCATCATCATCATTATTTTACATTTATTTCTCCATGCTTGCATGGGTTGGGCAGGTCTTCTACACAATGTTTTACCATGTCTTAAGGCCTTCTTGTCATCTCCTTTGTGAGGTTCAGCATTTAGATATTGATCTTCAAAACTTCTTCCTTGGCTTTCCTCTTTCACAGATTTCTTCTACTTGGATTGGTTGTCACCTCTTTACCTTAAGTGTTGTCCTTTATGTGCATCAGATATATATATATATATATATATATATATATATATATATATATATATATCGTGTAAAAGTGAAGTAATTTTCACTTTTGCATGTTACATCTAATTGCTCTTATACTCAGTTTTTCTCTCAGCTCATCTGTGCCTGATTGTTTACGCACCCTAAAATTACACACGGTGCAGAGTATACTTGCTTCGTTTCTTTTCAGCCTTTACTCATTCTCTGCTTTCAATCCCTGTGTTTCACTACAATGCAGTATCACATTTTGTACCAAATATCTTACAATCTGCTCTTTATTTAGAGAAAAAGAAAACTGCATTGATACCAGTAGAGGTCACAGATCCCTGAACTCTCTGCACCCATCTTTCCTTGGGCTACTATTTTCGAGCATCCATTTTCACTGTTCATTAGGTCACCCTGGTAATAGAGATTGTTGACTATCTATGGGAGTCTCTTTAGTCATTTCATTTCATGGTTACCCTGTTTCTGTGTATCAGCTATCTGTGCACCCATAATTTATATTGGATGCACAATATTTCTATATTCCTGTTTACAGTTTTTTTTTTTTTTTGCATATCAAGCATGGCCACTCCCCAGATGGCTGTAGGATTCTTTATTCTTTATTGCAAAGACGTTTCTCTTTGCTTTGTTTATTTTTAGATCTCTTGATTCTGGGGCTTAATTCCAAGTTTATAGTTTTTCCTTTAATTCTTTGAGTGATGAAAGTTAGCCTCCATTGAATTCCTTTGTCGAGAAATTTTTCTTAGCGATTACCAGACTTTTGAGCATGGCTCAACGATTTTCTCCTGGTCAACAGCTGCTGGATTATACTTATATATGATAATTAGGTAAATGCTTGTGTTTACCAGCTTCAGTACATGTACATATACACACACCAAAAACATACACATGGCATGAAAGAAAAGTGTTTTTTTTTTTTTTGGTGTTGTATCAGATTCTAACGCTATCGTGGAAAAATGTTTTTTAAATTAATCATGATGTATGTGTTCATAAATGTGACATGGACATGCATGCTTGTACAGACATCATGGTATAAGCACATTCTGTCATTTGTTTCACTTTGTCTGATGAGTTAACTGAACAAATATTTACGGGATCATATCAAAAGAACTTATTGGTGAAGACAATGTGTGTCTTTCTTTTGCTGGAAGCAAATCATATTTTCTCCATGTCTTGTGTCATCTCTTGTGAGACCTAGACAAAGAACTGACATACACAACCACACATGCACATATATACACTTATTAGTTGCTGCAAGATCACCCACCATCCTGAGGACCATGGGGCAGACGAATAATTCAGTTTGCCTAGTTTATCTGACTGATTAGTTTCAGTTTTGCTGTACAGTTTGAAAAGTTCATCAGAGTATCCATCTGTCAAACACCATATCAAAAAATGGATATAAACTAAGAAAAAAAAGCAATAAATAAGCAAAAAATGCTGATGAACAATTGCTGTGTGTTGGATGAGAATTGTGAGCAACAGACTGAAGAAAATGTTTAGCTTAGAACTAAGAATCTTGAGACTCAGAGATGGTATGACAGAATTGAGACATGTTGAGTGACATATTGTATTTAGATGGTGTTAGAGCTTTGAATAGCTTGCTTTGCAGTATTCATTCCACTACTTGATGCTTTGAGTTCAAATCCTTCTGTGGTCAACTTTACCTTTTATTCCTTTGCGGTTGATGAAGCAAGTCTAATACTTGGTGGCAGCGGGATTGTTCCCCCCACCCCCTCAACCTTTTCTCTTTCTCTATGGTGAACAATGTCTATATTAGTGTTTGGTACACGCTACTATTGCTCTCCTCCGACCCTCATCCCGAGGTTATGGAAATAGCAAAGATTGTTACCGTTTCTCGCAATCTCGTTACCGTCTCTAGCAATCTCATTACTGTCTCTAACAATCTTGTTACCGTCTCTAGCAATCTCGTTACCATCTCTAACAATCTCGTTACCGTCTCTAGCAATCTCGTTACCGTCTCTAGCAATCTCGTTACTGTCTCTAGCAATCTCGTTACCGTCTCTAGCAATCTCGTTACTGTCTCTAGCAATCTCATTACCGTCTCTAGCAATCTAGAAAGAAATCAGCTGTTTGAAGACCTGCTGAATGATATACGCTGCCAAATTTAAATCACTCAAGCCATACCATGTGCCACAATAGTGCTCCTAAGACTCCATCAGAAGTTGAGGGCTTTAGGACATGGCCATATATTGAATTGCAGACCTGTCCAGCCATGTTATGGATATAACTTAAGAACGAAGGGACTTTAGTGTTATTGCTTCATTTGCTCAGCAGTACAGCAAAACCAGCTTTAGTAAATTCTCAGACACATAATTTCTTCAACTGGAGTGCAGATCTTTTACTTGTTTTAGTCATTAGACTGTGGCCATGCTGGGGCACCACCTTGAACTTTTTGTCAAATGAATCAATTCCAGTGCTTTTTCTTTCAAGCCTGGTGCTTATTCTATTGGTCTCTTTTGCTGAGCTAAGTTATGGGGACATAAACACACCAACAGTGGAGGGGGACAAACGCACGACAAGTTTCCATCTACCAAATCCACTCACAAGGCTTTGGTCAGTTCAAGGCTATAGTAGAAAACACTTGCCCAAGGTGCCATGCAGTGGAACTGAACCTGGAACCATATGGTTGGAAAGCAAACTGCCTTCCAACTATGCTGTGCTTGTATGTATATCTTTTGCTGGTGTGTATGGGTCAAGGATGCAAACATTTACTAGAAAGCAGTGGAAAAAACCAGTGATCTTTGAACAAAGTCCTTCGTGATGTTTGTTCTACACTGAGTTGCTAATACTCCTTTGTTACTTTCATTGCTGTCAGGATTGCAGGAAATCATCAGGCTGGCTGAGTGGTTAAGAGGTTTGCTACCACTTGCCTCTGAGTTCAATCCCACTGCATAGAGTCTTGAGTAAAATTTGGTAAATGGGAAACTATGGAAACCTGTGATATGTGTTTGTGGTAATATATTGTGGAACCTAAAGAGCATGTAACTCTATAAAGAGTGATAACTCAGATGAACTTAGTCATCTCATGACTAGATATCAATAAACGAGTACTGTAACTCCTGGATTTGATATGACCTACGAAAAACCCTTGAAGATAGTACCCCAGCATGGATACAATCCAGTAGCTGGAAGCAGCAAAAGAATAAAAGGATCTCATTAATAAACACATCTATATTAATCTTTTATACCAGCAATCTTATTACCATTTCTAGCAATCTCGTTACCATCTTTAGCAGTCATGTTATCATTTCTAGCAACCTTATTATGTTTCTAGCAATTTTGTTACCATCTCTAGCAATCTTGTTACTGTTCCTAACACTCTCCTTATTGTCTCTAGCAATCTTGTTACTGTCTCTAGCAATCTCGTTACCATCTCTAGCAG
>NC_069004.1:16830832-16837680 GCF_001194135.2 Octopus bimaculoides
ATTATGTTTCTAGCAATTTTGTTACCATCTCTAGCAATCTTGTTACTGTTCCTAACACTCTCCTTATTGTCTCTAGCAATCTTGTTACTGTCTCTAGCAATCTCGTTACCATCTCTAGCAGTCATGTTATCATTTCTAGCAACCTTATTATGTTTCTAGAAATTTTGTTACCATCTCTAGCAATCTTGTTACTGTTCCTAACACTCTCCTTATTGTCTCTAGCAATCTCATTACCGTCTCTAGCAATCTCGTTACCGTCTCTAGCAATCTCGTTACCATCTCTCACAACCTCGTTGTCATCCCTTCATTATAATTTTGCTGCTCTGTTTTAAAGCCTGCCTCCTGCTTCTGCTTGCATTAAGTACTGCTGCTGCTGCTGCTACTAGCACTACTACCAACAACATCAACCTTAAATCTTTAACGATCACTACATATTCTCAAATTCTTTTTGCTACTACTACTACTACTAAGCACACCATTAATACTAACATTACTTCACAAACTACTACTACTACTACTACTACTACTACTACTAACCCAACAAAAGGCAGTTGACGAGCGCTTAGCAGTTAAGTGAGGATCCTGTAGGCTGTGATTTGATAAATTTGTTTGTTTCAGGCTACAGAGCCGTTGACTAAAAATCACTTCTCTTCTAATTCCTGCCAGTCCGCACCATCAAGTCCACCCGGTCGTGGCTCCAACTTTGCTGCAATGAGGAAGTAAGTAGTCTTGTTGTTGCTGTTTTTCATTTCATTTTTCTAATATTCATTTTTATTTACTTTTTTTATTGTTATTCAAGGTGCATGACTAAGTGGGCTCTAATCATGAAGTAATGAGTTCAGTTCCTGGACTGAGCCATGTGTTGTGTTCTTGAGCAAGACACTTTATTTCACGTTGCTCCAGTTTCACTCAGCTGTAGAAATGAATTGTGACGTCACTGGTGCCAAGCTGTATTGGTAGTGTGGAGTGGGGAGGCTGCTTTGCATGGGCAACTGCTGGTCTTCCATAAACAACCTTACCCGGACTTGTGCCACAGAGGGGAACTTTCTAGGTGCAATCCCATGGTCATTCATGACCGAAGGAGGGGCTATGCTCAAACTGGACCTGATCTTGAATGCTTGTAGCAGACTGGAGGACTTTGCTAAAGACACCCAAGGACCAGGTGGGGGTGTTAAATTGAGTGACAGATTAAGTCTGTCTTTCAAATTGGTCATGGTGGGATTTGGACTCGGAATACAAAGAGATAGAACAAATACCATAAGCAACTCTCTAGTGATTCCACCAGAACACAGTCTTTGATGGGACTTCATTTACTGAGAAGGTGAAAGGCAATGTTAAGTTTGGCAGGATTTGAACCCAGAATTGCAAGAAGCTGGAATAAATACCACATGGCATTTTTGTTCAGTGTTCTAAGAACTCTGCCACTTTGCTGCTTATTTCTGACATACATGAGTGGAAGTTGAACATTGGAACAAGTACAGTACAGTTTAGATTTCAAGATTGTTCTGCAGAGATGGTCAAATTAGATATGCATCCTTTATGTGTGTGTGTGTGTGTGTGTGTGTGTGTGTGTGTGTGTGAAAGAGATAGAGGTAAGGAGTGGAGTTTCCATCTGTTGATTATCCTCTCCAGGCTATTCGGATTCACTCATCTTTCTGTTACTTGAATCAATGAAGATGTCTCAATGTCTTAAATGCTCTTTATACCAGAAAATTCTGTTAAAAAAAACAGAAACAAAAGAACATACATTGTCCAGTCTATGCCAGCATGGAACATGGATGTTAAATGATGATGATGATACATTGAGCAAACACAGCCACATGTTTATGTAGAAAGTAGATACACAGTTATGTGGTCAGCAAGTTTGTTTTACAATCACATGCATCACATTGCATAGCACTTTACTCAAGAATCTTCTGTCATTGTCTTAAGCAGTTCAAGACTTCAAACTCACTGTCAGTGCTATTCTTTACTTTTGTTAAAGAATAATAAAAGTACACTCTACAAAAAGTATTCTGTAATCCTTCAGTTTAATGTCAGACATTTTTTTTTATTGTAACTCAACATAAAAGGAAACATTAATATCTCTGTCTGTCTGTCTACACACACATACACATACACACGTATATATGCAATAGAAGCTGTTTATTGAGATTGTATTTGGTTGGAACCATTTAGATAACATTTGTTCCTTTCAATACAATACTGAATACAATGTCAAAAAAAAAAAATAAAATGCAATGTCTACTGGTTAGCTTCAGTATTTTCTTTTATTTCAAGGTATAATTCTGCACAAATATTTGAGGACACATTTTACTCATATGAACAAAATTAGATAATTAGAAAAAATGCTTATTTTGCAATTATTTTGATAAAGAAATGAAATGTTCAAATGATTAAATATAAAATTCCTATATTGTGGTTTAAATATCTGCTGAATGTATATCATTGTCACAGAACAGTTTATTGCAAGCTGGTTATCCTATTTCAGTTTCCACAAGTTGTATCACATGGACCGGGATTTCTCCTCTTTTGAAAATAACTGCCTTATTGTATATAACTGTAGATCTTATGAGAACACCAAAGATGGTAATAGGATATTAATGCAAGGTATTCTTCCACAGAAAATCCTTCATCTAAATTAATAGCTATGGATTGTCATTATGTCAGTGATTTCTTTTCAGATTCATTTTTGTGAGATAAAATTGTTGCAATATTAGAATATCTTTGAATTTTTGATTAACGAAATATTCAAATGTCAGTTGTCAAAACAATTGCTAAATCCACCCGTCTCCAATTTATTCCATTTATAAGTTGTTTGTAATTGTCTCAGTAGTGTTGTTTCTTAAAAAAACCCCAACCCAATCCATCATGCTGAAAATAGGTAGAAAGCAACGGATTACATAGTAATATTTTGGAATATTTGAAACCTGAAAGCCATATTTCTCAGACATTTTGTGGAAAAAAAAATTAATTTTTAATTTGGTATATATGCAAATTAATTTTGAAAATTTGTTTTCAATTTCTGAAGATTTTGAATGTTCGATTTAAAAGGAAAAGAATAATTTGAACCAATTTTCTAAATAAAATATGTTTTTCAGTCATTCAGCAGATGTGCCGGATTCAAAATCTGATATGAAAGTTGACCAAAACAATGAAAAGCGGCCTCGTAGCCAAAATTCTGAAAGCTCAACGGAAGGTAGAAGGGAAATAACGAGTCCAAATAAGAAGAGCTCATCATCATCTCAGACTAAGGACTCAGGACTCAACAAAGGTGCAAATATGTCAAATGTCATGACCAGTTCCCAGGAACTTCGGCGCCAACAGCAAGGAACATTATCTGCTGGCTCAACAACTCATCGACGAGACAACTCTGGTGAGCGGAATCGGCGCAGTCCATCACACAGTGATACTAACGGCACGGAAAGTGATTCAGCCAAGTCATCAAAGCGTGGCTCTCGTAATCGCCCAGCATCTCCTGCAAATCAACTAATCCCTTATTCAGCTCAGTTTCTACCAACACGGAAAATGTTTGATAAAGGGCCAGGACATGTAAGTGTAAGCTGTCTCTTCTTGTATTGATCTGTCATATATAGCTTGAACTGTGAGTTTAAAAATGGTAGTGGTGGTAGTAATTTATTTGATTAGACAGAATTTATAGTTGACTGGGGAAAATGTGATGTCCATGTTCTTCATTAATATCACTTTATGTCTTTCCATGCTGGCATGGGTTAGATGGAACTGTTTCTGTATTTCATCTCTGAATCTTCAGCACAATCTTGCCATTTACTGTAACCCTTTGTCGTCTGATGCACACACAGTGACAGAAATCTGCTAGCCTTTGTTATTATTGCATATAGCATGTGTTTTGTTATGGTTTATATGACTCATTAACCACTTTACAACATGGAGTTCATCTTTATCTTACCCTTAGAGGTTTACTGTAATAGAACTAAAAGAGATGTCTCTACACTGTTATCACTCTTACTACTGAGAATATTATGGCATATACCACTGAGCGTGTAACTGATTCTGCTAGAAATAGAAGACAAACCTCTGTAAATTATACCCTTACTGTCTTAAATGAAGAAAAATATATTGGATCGTATAATATTATATGCAAACAGATGGGATGGTCCAAGGTAGTATACCTTTGGTCATAGATAGGTCTGGTCACTCAAGATATAAGATACTATCATCACCAAGAATAACAAAATCTTCAGAATTATTAGAGTTTGATGTGAGATGGTAATATTCATGCCTTTCTCAAAAGAGATTTGTTTGTTAGTGATTGTTATGGACGGTATGAGACGGTTTTTCTCCTGCTAGGTTGATGATAAAAAAGATGAACCCGGGAATAAGGAGTTTAAAGAACCATTGGTCACAACCCAATTCTTCAAGTGGAGCAGCAAGTATTTTGCGCAACCATTGAAACCTGGAGATGAAGGTGACCCCGAAAGCAAGTTGTCAATGGAACGGGATTACCGATTCCAGCGCAATGCTACAGTCAGGAATGAAGCTAAAGTGGAACAGTTCAAAGCTGGTGAGTTTCAATCCTTTTCCCATTCTTCCTCCTCTCCTGCCTCCCCTCTCTTCTCTCTCCTCCTTCTCCTCTCTTCTCTCTCCTCCTTCCCCTCTCTTCTCTCTCTCCTCCTTCTCCTCTCCCTCTTCTTCTTTACCTCCGTTGTCTTCTCCATCTCTTCCTCCTTTTTCTTCCCCACTTTCTTTTCCCTTCCTCATCTGTCTCCTCCTTTGCATCTCTTCATTCTACCCTTCTCACTTTTCTCTTCCTCATCTTCATTTTCTTCTTTTTTATCTTCTCAACTGAGACAAACTTAGACATATAGCTTAAGTATACGGCAGAGTGTTGGATAAAGTGCTTTGTGGTGTTTAGTTACAAATAACCCTTTTGACCAACTTTACTTTCCATCTGTCCAAGATTGATAAAATAGGTAATAGTCAAAAACTGGGGTTGATTTTATCTACTATACAGAGTGGTAGTGAAAGTAATATTGCTGTAGTGTACAAAAGTTCAAATCTTGTTATATCTGTTATTGCATTGTGATCTTTGATGAAACATCATCATCACCATTGTTTAACGTCCGCTTTCCATGCTGGCATGGGTTGAATGGTTTGACTGAGGGCTGGTGAGCCAGAAGGCTGCACCAGGCTTCAATCTGATCTAGCAAAGTTTCTACAGCTGGATGCCCTTCCTAACACCAACCACTCTGAGAGTGTAGTGGGTGCTTTTTACATGCCACCAGCATGAGGGCCAGTCAGGCGGTACTGGCATCGGCCATGTTCAAATGGTGCTTTTTATGTACCACTGGCACAGGAGCCAGTCGGGCAGCACTGGCAACGACCATGCTCGAGTGGTGTTTTCTGTGCCACCGGTACAGGAGCCTGTCAGACGACACTGGCAACAATCACACTCGAATGGTGCTTTTTACATGCCTCTGGCACGGGAGCCAGTCAAGCGGCACTGGCAATGATCAAGCTTGAATGGTGCTTTTAACATGCCACTGGCATGGGTGCCAATCAGGCGATACTGTCATCAGCCACGACAATAACTTCACTTGACTCAACAGGTCTTTGCAAGCACTGTTTATTGCCCAATGATTGAAGGGTACTCTTAAATGGGCTGGTTATGCTGCACTGGCATTGGCCACGGTTGTGGTCTCACTTGGCTTGCCGGGTCTTCTCAAGCACATTATATCTCCAAAGGTCATGATCACTTGTCATTGCCTCTGTGAGGCCCAATGTTTGAAGTTCGTGCTTCACCACCTCCTCCCAGGTCTTCCTGGGTCTACCTCTTCCACAGGTTCCCTCTACTGCTAGAGTGACACTTTTTACACTGCTGTCCTCATCTATTCCGCTACACATGACCATACCAGCGCAGTTGTCTCTCTTGCACACCACATATAATGCTTCTTATGTCCAACTTTTCTCTCAGGACACTTACACGCTGTCGTGTATGCACACTGACATTACACATTCGGCGGAGCATACTGGCTTCATTCCTTGCAAGCTTACGCATGTCCTCAGCAGTCACGGCCCATGTCTCACTGCTGTGAAGCATGGCTGTTTGCATACATGCATTATACAGTTTACCTTTTACTCTGAACGAGAGGCCCTTTGTCACCAGCAGAGGTAGGAGTTCTCTGAACTTTGCCCGGGCTATTCTTATTTTTGCAGCTACACTTTCAGCGCACCCTCCCCCGCTACTGGCTTGGTCACCTAGGTAATGGAACCTATCAACTACTCCTAGTTTTTCTCCCTGGAATGTGGCAGAAGTTGTTCTCTGCACATTTTCAGTGTTTATTGCAACCTGTGCATCTGCCACATACAAAATCTATCTTCCCAGTTAGCCTTCCTTTCATATTGCTACACCTCTTATATGTCCATAGCTTACACTGGGTACATCTTATGGAGTTTCTACCTATGCCTTTTCTACAGATCAAGCAAGGCCATCTACCTGAAAGCATTTGTGGTTTGTCTGCCTTCCTACTCATTAAGACTTTAGTTTTTGCTATGTTGACTCTAAGTCCCTTTGATTCTAGATCTTGCTTCCACACCATTGAGAATTGAAATAATGTAATACCAGCATTAATTTGTGCTTCCAGGTAAAGCCTATAGCTCAGTATGGCTGGATGATAATAGGTGTCATTCTTGTTTGCATGAGAGAGGTTAACAACAGTTGCATGTCCAATTGGACTTGGTTAACCATATTTTCATGCTTGTATCTTGATGTTTAGTCCGTGGTTAACCCTTTAAGTATTCAGATTGCTCTTGTCAAATGTAATACTAATTTATTCACATTGTTTTGAATTCATCATTCATTATCTCAT
>NC_069004.1:16838135-16840394 GCF_001194135.2 Octopus bimaculoides
AATGTAATACTAATTTATTCACATTGTTTTGAATTCATCATTCATTATCTCATAGCTTCAAGATTTTGATGATGTGATTATTTATTTTGAGAATGACATTGTAAGGTAGGTATGAGAGACCAGATATGGTTGGTTTGAACATAAAACAGGGAGAATATTTAGGCTGGATTAAATGCTAAAGGGTTAAACCACTGTTTTTTGGCAGCTTAGAATGTTGATTGACTCCTCCAGTTTCTCTTCCATTGAAGTAGTTATCAAGGATTATTTATCTCTGATCATCCATATTACTGAAATGGAGTATTACTACTTGGTATTTGTTTGTTTCATGTTGTCATAGGAACGTTTCACTGTTCTTCATTTGAACCATGTTTCAGGCCACAATCGGTTTGATGATCAAATATTCGTCAATAAGAACTCAGGAAGTCCTGCTGTACTGCGTTTCCACCCTTATGAGGCCCACCTAGCAGTTGCTGACAAGGACAATATCAGGTAAGAAAGTGGTGGGGAGTACTGTAATTTTGTTTCTTTTTTAATTTATATTATTTTGTTTTTGCATGAATTGTTTAATAATTATTGGTTATCATCCATTTTTGTATCCATTTTTGTTCCATGCTGTCATGGGCTGGACATATCTGTAATAATGCATATACTATTGGACATTATCCCGTGTCCTTTGTCTTGGAAAACCCGTATAAAAATGTGTCCCATATTTCCTGAAGTGATTACTCCTTTAGCATTCAAATTTTTTTATCAAATGTAATACTTATTCTTGGTTGTTTTTGTTTTTGTTGGTCAGTTATTTTTAGCGTTTTGACAGATAAAAGCCATTATTCTAAAATTGTTTTTTAATGTAAGTGTGCACAAACAAGTCGAATGCTTATGCAGAGCAGGTTTTACAGCCACATCATCCAAGCCAACCGGGTGAAACTGGGCTTAGCTGCTAGTTATAAACATTTACACACACACACACACACAAATATATATATATATATATATATATATATATATATATATATAATATTTCCTGTTATTTTTCTCCAGTATATGGGACTGGGAACAGGGTATCCAGCTTAGCCATGTGAACAGCTGCCATCCAAAGAACTGTCGTATAACTTCAATGGAGTTCATCAACCCACATGACCAGGCTTTGTTAATGTGTGGTTCAGGTAAGGAAAATATTATTCTTTCTTGACATTTCATTCTGTTGTCATCTGTAAGTTGCCTCGTTTCTTCTTCCTTATAATCATCATCATCATCATCACTGTTGCCATTGCAATTATATACAAAATACTCTCGTTACGGTTATCAGTATTGACACTGTCCACAACAGATACTCTTTGAGCTACACTTGCTGTTTTCCTAATGTTGCTAGAGTCAGTGTTGTTGCTATTGTCATGGTATCTGCAGGGTTTCTGTGTTTGCTCATTTTTTTTTAAAGTCTGTATTGCTAATATTTCTTATGTTCTTGTTCTTCTTCAGACGATGGTTCTATACGAGTGTGGCGTCACTACAGTGAGCAGGGCAAACAAGAATTGGTCACTGCATTTCAGGGTCTCTCAGAGATGTTGCCTTTACATCGAGGTAGGTACACTTTTGCTGATCACTGGTGCACACCACAGTGACCATTGCCACTACCACAACAATCACTCTCATCATCATCGTAATAATTTCTACTACCATCACTGTCATTGCTACAGTCACTGCTGTCTTTAGCTTAGACTCCATTTCCAGTCCTACTTCCTTTTCATATTCACATTGCCATCCACCTTTTCACTACCATCGCAGCTGTTTTCATTTAAGGCCAGCTGTGAATTGGTGGAATCATTAGAGCAGTGTTTCACAACTTATTTTCCCCCAGGCCTGGCTTTGGGTAAAAGAAAATACAGAAAGAGCAATTAATTATGATCTTATTCAACATATTCCCCTCTCGGATTCACTCACTTATTGCGGCAGTTCTTCAGTTTTTCTAAGCCCCGTAAGAACTTGGAAGGTTGGGCCTCTAACCAGGCTTTTCCTGATACCCTTAAAGCCAGGAACTTTTCAGCACCCCATCATATATGTATATATATATACATATATATATATATATATATATATATATATATCAAACTAAATACACAGCCAAAAGAGCTACTAATGGCTTCATTATGATACTTGAACGGGCATATTTATAAAATATGCCATGTATCTTCCTGGAAGAAATAATAATTCATTCTGCCTTTTATCAAGCTGCAAACAACTGTTTATCAGTTGTCTTTT
>NC_069004.1:16841004-16842265 GCF_001194135.2 Octopus bimaculoides
ATATATATATATATATATATATATATATATACACATAGATTAACACCACACACACCATTATACATTGGTTGTTGCTGATATATATACACACTGTTGTACTCCCTCCCCATCTCCCTAACCGAATTCCCCTAACATCTATCCCTCCTCAGCACATATTACATCCCCTATTCTTGGCACCACTCTCCCTCCTCACACACTCAGGAAGCACTTCCATCCCTCATTCTCGTTATCATACTTATACTAATATTTCCTATCAAGCTGTACCTCTACATTTGTTCATCACTTACCTCTACATAGATCTTTACCCCTATTTCTAACCGTCTGTTACTCTCCTCTCTCACTCTTATAAACCCATTTCCTGCCTTCTGCTTCCTGATTGTCTGTATCCTCTCTTAAGCTCACCTTGCTCCTTGGCATCCCATCACTACCATTTTATCTTCTTCCCAGCTGTTTCCTTCTATAAAATCTGGCACTCTATCAGTTATGATGACAAAGGTTCCAGTTGATCCAATCAGCGGAACAGCCTGCTTGTGAAATTAATATGCAAGTGACTGAGTACTCTGCAGATATGTGTACCTTTAATGTAATTCTCTGGGAGATTCAGCACGACACAGAATGCGACAAAGCTGGCCCTTTGAATTACAGGTACTACTCATTTTTGCCAGCTGAGTAGCCTGGAGCAATGAGAAATAAAGTGTCTTGCTCAAGGACACAACTCATCTTTTGAATGTGAGCTAAATGCCCTAACCAGTAAGCCGTGTGCCTTTCCCTTATATGATGCAAGGTAGCCATGTATATTCTCTCTCGTAAGACACCTGTACCTGTACCTCCCAGCACCTGGTCTAAAGCCACCTCCGCTCCTCTTAAATATTCTGCCCTACTTAATCAAGGGGTCTTTTTCCTTTTCTTGTTCTTTCTTTGTCTTGCAAATTACCTGGTGATCTCACTAGTGGCTGGTGGAACAAAACATAAAAGCGTCCAGTACACTTTGTAAAATGGTTGGTGTTAGAAAGGGCATCTAACTGTGGAAGCTATGCCAGAGCTGACATTAGAGCTTGATGCAGCCTTTAGGCTTGCCAGATCTTGACAAACCATCCAACCCATGCCAGCATGGAAAACGGGCATTCAACGATGATGATGATGTTTTACATTGGTTGATGTTGATATGTACAGACTGTTATACATTGGCTGACATTCACATACCAATCTCTCTCTCTTTCTCATATATATATATATATATATATATATATATATATATATA
>NC_069004.1:16842389-16865510 GCF_001194135.2 Octopus bimaculoides
TATATATATATATATATATATATATATATATATATATTTGGAGGCATGGAATATCTAGTGTCTGGGGAAATATATATCTGTAGGCCACATTTCATTGTTCATTTATTTTTCCTCTGTGTGCAAACCAATGAGGAGGTTTCTTGCAGTCATTTAACATGCTAGAAATAGCATCCAATGTGATTGTTAGTGAACAGATCCCTGTCACTTCTGATGTATGAGTGTTCAGTTGTTGGATCAACTAAACTACCAGCTAATTGAATCAGTGTGTAAGTGGCTGAGTATTCCTTTGATGTGTTCTCTTAATGTAACTCTCAAGCAGAATGTGTGGCACGGTGTGTGACAAGGCTGGACCTTTCAATTACAGCTACAATTCATGAAAGGCTTCCTCACAGTTTCAATCTACTCAATTTTACTCATAAGACTTGGGTTGACCCAAGGCTGTGCTAAATGACACCTGCTCAAGATGCTATGCTGTCGGATTGAACCTAGTACCTTGTGATTGCAAAATGAATTTAACCATTTGTCCAAGCTCTGTCTGATTCCTGGTGTACTGTTATACTGCATCTGTAAAAAAAAAAAAAAGATTGGACAATCACAGTTGTGCCTTCGACCATGAGTCTAATCAGTCAACCTACGGCTGAACAGTAATTCTCTAGCTATGTAAGCCTGTGCAGTTGTTGCTCTGCTAGAAATAGCATTGATAAGCACACTGTGTTCTCTTGAAAAAAATTGGGCGCATTAGCTAGCATAGTTTACCCTATACGTTTGCCCCCGAAATATCTCTGATCATAGGTCTGCAGGAATAGTGTTGACCTAGGTTCTGAACAAAAAAAGAATGAACCAATAAGAGAGCTTCTGTGTGGGTGCTTGATCTGCCAAAAATAGCAGCTGAATCTTTCTCAAATTATATTCTACTGTCTTCAAAAACGAAGTATTCATCAGATTATGTAGGCACAAAAGCATTATGTCTAAACAAGTAAGATGGGATGGTCACAGATGGAATGTTTTTTGTTTGTATTTCTTTATCTTCATTATTTCTATTCCACATTAGATTCTTACAATTTTTACAATTGGTCTGTCTATAGACAATCCCAGTAGCATATCTGTTTGTTTAGCTCCTCACTTATCCTTTCTCCTTTACTGGAAGAGGAGAGATTCTTTAAGTGGTCCTCTTTTCACTGAGCAACACTGCTGATTCTGAAAGAAAGAGAGAGAGAGAGAGAGAGAGAGAGAGAGAGAGAGAGAGTTGAACTTGGTATTGATTGGTACTTTATTTACATGAAAAGATGAAGAGCAAAGTTGACCATAGTAGGATTTGGATTGAGTGCAGAGAACCAAATCAAGTTTACCTCAAGGCATCCTGTGCCATGCTCTAATGACTGCTCTTTTGCTGCCTCTTCTTACCATAGCTCTGCTCAATCAATACTGACCTGGAGCCAAACAACAACAATTCTGTTATCTAAAGGTATTTTAATGCCTGGCTGACAAAAACAACACAATTTTCCTTTCTTTAATTGTAGGTTCAGGTTTAGTTGTGAGTTGGGACCAAAACACTGAGACATTGTTTACTACAGGTGATGCACGTATCATAAGAATATGGGACATTCATCGAGAAATGAAAACACAGGTAAAAGTCATGTTGCTTCTGCTTTTATGTTGCTATGTCTTCTCTTTTTCCTACCCTTCTACATTATTGTTTCATTTTTAATGCTGTCTCCTCACTCTACTTATACTGTGTCTCCAATGGCTTCTATTTAAGCCTACCCATTTCATTCATCTCTTGCTATCCACACTGTGCCCTGTCTTCTTTAGTTCTCTACTAACCATTTTATTTTGTCTTTCATCCACAGAACATTAACCTTCTGAAATTATCTCTCTCCTTTGGTTTTGGAGGGCCTTACAAGGCCATACAAACCAAACCAAACCATTTAAGAAATAGTTAATTTTGTAGTCCATCTTGGGACCTTCTTCATCAAGAAAGGAAAACACAGATAAAACAGTGTTTTCTTACTGTTGCTTACATGCACCTGTACAGCATATTTGTTCTCTTTATTTTTATCTATCCTTCCTTGTCATCATTTTGTTGCTTTTGTGTTGAACTAATCTGTTTTTAGCACATATTCATAGACTTTATTTTTTTCATTCCTATAACTTGGTGTTTATTTTTTTACACATGCATACACCTGCACACTAAATTCCTCACTAAACTCTCTGCCAACTTTTACCTTACTGACAGTTTTTCTGTACGTGGCTTGCACAGTTATCATGAGCCATTTATCTAGTTACTCTTTGTGGTCACCAAACTACAGAGTTTGGTACTTAGTCAAAGACTTTCTCCATGTCAGTGAATGCTATGTATAGTAATTGATTCTTAGCTAAGACCTTCTATGAAGAAGGTATCAACGGTACTCGTTCTGACACAGGTCCAAGCTGCATCTCATCTCAGTTAATTTTCATCTTCCTAATCAGTTTTTCAATAACTCCTACTGTTACTTTCATAACTTTCCCCATCAGTTTTATGCCTCTGCAGTTGCTTCTTTCTAAGGCATCTCCTTTGTGTTTGTAGCATTTGCTAATAACGGTGTTATGCTAGTTATTGGGTGTGATACCTCCCTGTACTACTTGATTCACTGTGAGTGACCTGTGCATGCTCTACTTTGCCAGTTTTCAGCGTCCCTGACAATTCAGCTACTTTCCCTACCTTCATATTCTTAATCATGCTTTCAGTTATACAGCTGCCCACTTATAGGTAGCTGGTATCCCTGTTGGTTTCATCTGGGATAGATTGTCTTTTTTTTCATACATTTTTAATACTCAGCGACTTCTAGTAATATTTTCTTGGTGTCACTGATGGTAAATGTGCTATTGTTATTCTAAGCACACTTTATCCCAGTGATATTTTTAATTCTTACTGACCCACTGCTTTGCACTCTGGAACACTTCCAGTGTCTGATTCTCTTGTTATTGACAAACCTCTTACTTTGAGCTTCCCTCTATGTTCTATATACTTCATATCTAAACTGTTGTTTCTTGCTCCTCACTTTCCTTCCACTCTTTCTGGGTCTGTCTTGTAACTTTTATGGTTCTATCTATTGTACCATTCCACTACCATGTCACTGTCCATTTGGTTGACATCTTACTATAAATAATTTCCACATTGTTGGGAAACAAGCTTTTTAACCACACAGCCAACCAACACCTTATATATGTGTGTGTCTGTATGTATGTATCAATCAGTCACCCTAACCTGTACAGTCCTAGGAAAGTAAAGCAAATTAAGCAGGGTAGTGACAATGAGTGGCGGCGAGGCATCACTATGGTTCTTCTCGTATTGCTTTATGCTTATCTAATGTCTTGTAAGCAGAATTGGCCAATGGAGACTGCATGTAAACCTATTGCATGTACATGTATGCATATGTATGTGTGTGCGTATGCACATGTATGCATATGTATGTGAAAAGTGTCACATCTGCTTCTTCACATGAAATTGTCTGCACAAAGAAAATGGTGTTGTTTTGTTTCTATTACCAATTAATATTACATTCTGTAGTTCTGCATTCTCAAGTTAGTGGTTCAATAATAAACCCTTTACCAGTAAAATACAGCTGTAAATAAGTACCTGTCCAGCCTATACCAGCATAAAAGAATGGATAGAAAATGAGCAAATGCGTGTGTTCAAGGGGTGTGTGTGTGTATGTGTGCATGTGCTTGTGTGTCTTCACATGGACACCATTTAAGTAACAATGATGTTAAATTTAAATCTGTAAATAATATATCCTGTAGCTTGGTACTCTTGGTTTCATCGTGCAAAGACAGGTACAATAAAAGTACTTTATTTAAAGAAACATGGATGTTTGAGACAAGAAGAGCATCTGGCCATAGAATATTGCATCAGTAAGTCTTGTCCAACCCATGCCAGCTTGTGAGAAACACATGCAAAAATGATGCTGTTCCTCAAATATATTAACAGTTGAAATTGTGATGTTGCTTTGATGTTGTGGCTGATATGACTATACACTTCACAGCAGACAACTCATACAACTTTAAATATATATTTTTTTATCTTTTATCTTTTACATGTTTTAGTCATTGAACTGCAAATATGCTGAGGCATTGCCTTGAAGAGTTTTAGTGAAATAAATCAACCTCTTGTACTTATTTTTTAAAGCTTGTTACTCATTTTATATGTCTCTTTGCTAAACTGGTATGTTATGGTGAAATAAACAAGCCAATAGTAGTTGCTAAATGGTGGTGGGGTGCGTGCACACACACACACACACACACACACACACACTGAAGCTTATTTCAGTTTTTGTCTACCAGATCCACTCACAAAGCTTTGGTCAGCTCTGGGTTATAGTGGAATACACTTGCTCAAGGTGCCACACTGGGACTGAGCCTGGAACCATTTGGTTGGGAAGCAAACTTCTTGCACACAGCCATGCCTGTGCCTGTATGTGTATATATATATTTTTTGCTTTTTTCAACTGGGGTACCCATTTACCTTAACTGCAAGACACTTGCTTCTGTCCCTCTATCATATTCTAACCTCTCATCACTTGGCCACAAAACTACTTTCCTCAATGCTATTCCTTGCTTAATTGAGGGTCTTGTCCTTGGTTGAGTGGGGTCTTGTCATACAAGTTACTTAGTGACTTTGCTGGTACTGGTAACACATAAAATGCATCCAGTACACTCTGTAAAGTAGTTGGCATTAGGAAGGGCATCTAACCATAGACACCCTGTCAAAGCAAACTAGAGCTTGGTGCAGTTCTCTCTAGCTCCTGTCTAACTGTGTAACCCTTTATCAGCATGAAAGGAGAACATGTATATAATGATGATATATGTATTGGATTTTTGTTGATGTTTACAAGATTCCATTTTTCTTTGTGTCTCATTAAAACTGTATTTTATTGACAGGATTTACTCACTGGTGCTGACAGTTGTGTGACCAGCATCACCTCTGATCCTTCCAACATGGCTGTGTTGGTAGCAGGTTGTGGTGATGGTTCTGTACGAGTCTTTGACAGTAGGCTTTCACCATCAGAATCGTAAGTACTTATATTCTTTTATTCTTTTACATATTTTCAGTCAGTTGACTGCGGCCATGCTGGATCACCACCTTGAAAGGTTTTAGTCAAACAAATTAACCCCAGGACTTATTTTTTAAGCCTTGTACTTATTCTATCAGCTTCTTTTGCCGAACTGCTAAGTTACGAGGACATAACACACCAACACCAGTTGTCAAGTGATGATGGAGGTCAAACACATGCAAACACACACACACACACACACACATTTATATATGACAGGCTTCTTTCAGTTTCTGTTTACCAAATCCACTCACAAGCTTTCGATCAGCCCAAGGCTATAGTAGAAGGCACTTGCCCAAGGTATTATGCAGTGGGACTGAACCCAGTACCATGTGGTTGGGAAGCAAGTTTCTTACCACACAGCCACATCTGTGCCTATTTATATATATTTTGTATATTTTTATTGCTTGGTTTATCGTTTTTGTTTTTTATATCATGCCATTTTAACAATAGTGTTATTATTTCATTGGTTTCTAATGACCCGACACTATTTCACAGCATTTCAAATATCGCACGCATGCATGTGCATGTGGCTATTTGTCTTGCAACATGGTTTCAAGGTTGATCCAATTGAGGCATCTTGAGTCAGTATCTTCTATAATCTATAATGGGTGTATGTATGTATGTGTATGTGTATTGTGCATGCACACGTGTATATCTTGGGTGTTGGGGTGGGGCAGTCGATTAGATCGATTGCAGTAAGCAACTGGTACTTAATTTATCGACCCTGAAAGGATGAAAGGCAAAGCCAACTTCGGCAGAATTTGAACTCAGAACATAAAGACAGAAGATGTGTATATCTTTGTGTCTTTGTATTTGCACTGCTTGGTCAACATGCATAGAACATAAGAACAAAAATTATTTTCCTTACTTGCCAAGAAGGTCATCTGGTTATAAAATATTGTCCCAAGAAATTTGGTGTAATCCATGCCACTGTGGAAAGAACAGACTCAAAACCAATGACGATGGTCACATGCGCACGTCACATGTATGTGCATATGTGTATGCTACTAAGAGTTATCTCTCTTCAACAGTTGATCAGTATACCAATATAAATTATTCTAGCTGTAATCATTGACTCATTGCTTTTCTAATGGCAAAAGTGACAGGGGAGTGTCTGGGTAACTTGGACAGTAAGAATAAAACATTGAGAGCGCGTATTGAATGGAAGCCACATTTTGGGCAAAAAGAGGCAAAAGCTCATTCAATGTCACTTTTTCGTTCAATAGATTTATGTTATTTATCTGATGAAAGAAAAGATGTTTCTCAACTAGGCAACCATAATAGCTGGGATAAACTTTACTACTCCTCAATTCTCATATACAGATTGTTACTAATGACAAAGCACTTACTCTTATGGTATTCTACACTGAAAAGGCACTGTGTATGGTCATTGATTGAATAACCTATCTTGCTGGCATTAAATGACAGATGAATTATCTTGTGGCAAAAAACTATAGTTAAAAAGCAGAAACAAGTTCATTGTCATTATCATTTTCGCATCTGCTTTTCTCATGATGGCATGAATTAGATGAGACTTGTTAAGATAGTATTTTAACTGGACGTCCTTTCTCTTGCCAACCTTTGTTCCTAAGTAAGGTACTTATATTATGCTGCAGGTCTTTTTGTTTGATGAACTATTCAACAACTGGATATGTTTTTATGGCAGGTATAGAGATATACATATAAACACACACACACACACACACACACACAATGGGCTTCCACACAGTTTCTGTCTACTGATTTCACTCACAAGGCATTGACTAGATAAGGCTAATAACAGATGGTGTCACATAGCAGGAACAAACTCAGATGCATGTGGTTGTGAAGAGAACCTTCCTAACCACATAGCTATGCCTGACAAGATGGAATGAGAAGCCATTTATAACTGGCAATGTGATTGGCTGGCAAGTGATAAATACATAGTGTATTCCTGTCAGTGGATGCATCGGTATTTGGTTTGTCAGAAATTGGTGCTTGTTATCTAATACATTAAAATGTTGATTTTGGCTCAAGGCCAGCAATTTTGGGGGAAGGGATTATATTGACCCCCAGTGTGCAACTGGTACTTATTTTATTGACTCTGAAAGGATGAAAGGTGAAGTCAATCTTGGCAGATTTTAAACTGAAGACATAAATTTGGAAGAAATGCCAGTAAGCATTTAGCTCAGCATAGTAACGTTTCTGCCAGGTTGTTCTCTTAACTAATGCATTAAAATATTACTAGTTCGTTTGATCTGTTGTCGCTATTTGATATAGTTATGTATGTGTGTATAATCTTTGCTAAACGATTTTGTCTCTTGTTTGTTATATCTTATCAGTTTGGTGAGAACATTCCAGGAACACACCAGCTGGGTCATGAATGTGCACTATCAACGAGGATTGCTGAATAAGATTGTGAGCTCCAGGTAAGCACTGTACTGGATTAACTCTAGGACAATGCATAGCTTATCGTTTGCTTGTTGCTAGTAGTGATATTGCAGAGCAGCAATATACTATATCTTGTTTGTTCATTTTTTTTCCATACTCAGCATGAATTAGACAAATATGTTATTGAAGTATTGTTTTGCAGCTGGATTCCCTGTCTGGACTGTGACATTAGAAAACAGTAAAATTATAATTCTTGTGTCTATGCAATGTTACCTGATATTACCTACAGTGTTAAAAGTATACTCCTAACGTTAACTATGGTGGATACAGGTTTAAATAACTTGCACTCTGTCAGTTACGACAAGGAGGGCTCCGGTTGATCCAATTAACTGAACTGCTTGTTTGTAAAATTAACCTATAAGTAGCTGAGCATTCCACAAACATCTGTACCCTTAACATAGTCCTCAAGGAGATTCAGCGTGTCATAAAATGTGACAAGGCTGGCCCTTTGGATTACAGGTAAAACTCATTTTTGTCAGCTGAGTGGAGTGGAGAAATGTAAAATAAAGTGTTTTACTCAAGGATACAACATGCTGCCAGGAATTGAACTCTCGACTATACGATTGTGAGCTGAATATCCTAACCACTAAGCCATGTGCCTTCAGTGAGTGGGTACAGGTATCCCCTGCATTATGGCTACCTTAAGTTATGTGATTTTGTGCTTATGTAAATTGTAAAGTATGACTACTAATTTCAGGATCTGGTCTCTAATTTCAATCTTATGAAAACTTGGATAAATTTTGAGACTCTAAAAACTACATTTCTTTGGGAAAAGATCACTTCTTGCTGATTTAGCTAAGGATCAACGTAGTTAATTTGAAAAACAACCTATAATCACAACTTGTGCACACACCCACACACACACCCACACACACAAACACAAACACACACACAAACACACACACACACACACACACACACACACACACACATCACTTTAGATATGGAGTGTGAGATGAAATTTTTCACTGAATTTTTTTAATGTATGTTTTCTTAGGTCATGATGAGTAACTGTCTATTCCTATATCTACATAAGCACACATACACCATCACTACTTCTACCACTTCTATGTATCATCACCATCACAACCAGCACCAATACCAAAGCCAGTACAACCACTGCCATTACCATTTTCATTTTTTTAAAAGAAAAAGCACCCTTGCTGGTGCAATGTAAAAGCACCCACTACGCTCTGTAAAGTGGTTGGTATTAGGAAAGGCATCAAGCGGTAGAAATCTTGCCAAGATAGACAACTGGAGCCTGGTGCAGCTCTCCAGCTTGTCAGCATCTGTCAAACTGTCCAACCCATGCCAGCATGGTAAATGGACATTAAATCACGATGATGGTGGTGAATCACAGGAGCTAATGTGGTAATGTAGTGCCTTTTAAGTGTTGAATGAAATGTCTTTGATATTTAGTCAGTTAGGATTGGTTTAAAACTATTCCAATACCTATACAATTAACATGAACAATATGATCATTGCCAGCACATGCAATAGCTCCACCACCATCATCAACACAAAAACCAATACAACCAACCTACTAACTTTTGAATAACCAATTGGCAACAATTATAACATCAGCATAATATACAGCTGTATATGTTAAATGTCAACATAGTGTGTTAACTGTAATCATACAGTACTTTTTCTCACTTCACTCCACCATCCTTTCGTCTTCTTATTTCCATTCTTACACTCATAAGAATAAGACAAGCAATGTTTTACTCTCACAAAGCAGTTCTTTCCTGGTGCTATTCTTTCTACTACATAATTATTGTGTATAGTCGTTGATCACTGGCTACTATTGGATTTACTTACAATTCAAGATATCTGGGAATACGTAGTGTAAAAGGAAACCATAAAAGCATTCCACTGGATATTAAACTTGATGTTTTAAAAAGATTTGATGCAGGCAAAAGAGTTAACTACAGTGCCAGAACTTTAAAGCTTGCAATGTCTTCAGTGAGAACAATATATGACATGAGATGCAGCACAGAATTTTGTCAGTGAACAGGTCGCGGTCTCAAAGCGATGAAAATATTTTGACAAATTAAATTTAAATGTTGAAGTGAATCTAACGGTTTTTGTGTGTTATCTAAAATGGCTTATAAACACTTTCCATGCTGCAATATATGACAATAGAGAGAAAATTAAATCAAGTTGCCCCATCGACCGATCAGACCTTTTTCTTTTTATAGAGCTAATGTGGTGCTTAAAATGGACAGCTCTTGGGTGCATGGATCTCAAAAATATATAACCAGACTGTATCTGTGACTTTACAAATTTTCCACAAGCAGGAAGTGTACACTTACAAATGATGTTGAGGTCATAGAGGATGATGTGGTTGGGTTCCTAGTGTCCCATAGAGGAAGTTGATCTAATAAGAAGCTGATGTTTTTGAACAAAATCAAACTGAGAGTACAGAAATTGCAACAACTCTGCTTAAATTGATTGCAAAGAATAAATATTGCTAAAGGGTTGGCACTTATAGAGCAAAAACTTGCAAATTTTGCTGATAACAACTTTTATTGTGAATGTAACACAAAGGTTACAAGAGTAGTTTACAATGAACTCAGTTCCAACACTGAGCTGTACAAAGTAATGTTGTGCCATAAATATCAAACAATTTTCTTTATCATTCAAGTTGTAGATATTGATAATGAACTATAAGAAAATAAGGTCCCTCATCCTCCCAGTAACTCTCATTCCCTCATCACCCCTCACAAAATAATCAACATCTGTTATGGTGAGCACATGCCCTACTACTGTATTATAAGTTTTATTTATTTCCTTACAGATTTCACTTCAAATGTTTCTATGTATGTATATTATACTGTGTATGTTTAGAAATTATTTTCATGCATAAAAGTGGTCATGTTACTTTTTTCTTCTGCTTTTTCAAAAATCCCTGTTATAGCATTAAAATTAATGGGAAAATTAATTTCATGTTATGGTATTTGAGTTGCAGCAAGATTTTCAGGGACATATTATTCTTGTAAAGTGCAGGAATCTTGTATTAAATTAAATAAAGAAGGAACTGGAAGGCTTTTATCAATCTTGATTTTTGTTACAGTTCTGCTGGTGACATACGATTTTGGGACATTCGACATCCGGAATCAGTTCGGAAGTTTCAGCTGCAACAAGGTTTGACTGCAATTGAGTTACATCAATATGCTGATGTGATTGCTAGGTAACTGAGTTTTCTTCTTCAAGTTGAGCTATTTAAGATGTTAACATGTGATAATTTTTAATGGATTTTGCATAGAAATAAATATTTAAATGTATGACCTTCCAATTTCTTCCTGTTTTGTTGCACCGCACTCAGATAAAATACATTTCAACGGCCCTAGCCCAGAGCTTTATGGTTATGTCACTACCACCTCCCTTAACTGTAAACAGCTCTTCTTTACCATTGCCATTCCAAATTATTGCTCCAACCTCCTCTTCTTTTACAAACCTACTGACCCTTACCTTGATTCCTCCTCATCCCAACCCATTCACACTGAAGAAGTTATCCCCTGCTCACAATATCTCCACCTTTGATAGAGCAAATTCTGTTGACATCAAGATTAAGTCTTACCATATAAGTTCACTTTGTTACTCCATTGTAGTTACCTTCAAGCTGCCATTGATGCAGCTCATCGTTGTATCTTACTTTGATCTGACTACACTTTGACCCTCTTTACCTCATACCAGTTCCGCTGCCGACTGCATTCCTTTCCTCTTCACCTTTCATCCTGCCTCTTCATGTTTCCAATGCACCATCTTGCACAACTTTCGTTTCCTTCAATCCAATCCAGCCAATTCCGTCATCTTCCTTGAACATCATTTCCCCTCCTTCAGCTATGATTGTCACAGGCAGCTGATCTTCTGGCCCACAGTTAACTTCACTTTCCATTTTCATATCCGGATCCTTCTGTTGTTGCATCTCATGCCCCTTGCTCAGGACACTACCAAATTGTATGGTTCCAATCCACTTCCCTTGTCACATTATGGTAGCAATAATCAGTTAGCTTTCTGCTACCCACTTCTCCTACACTAATAAACGTCTACACATTCACTTCCTTCCACCCACCCACTTCACATGTATTTTTACACTCCAAACCACTTTAACTTGCTACATACACATCTTTTCCCATACATCTGCTCATGCATATGTTTCATGATGTCAGTGAAATATATGCTAGCTCATACACTATTACAATAATATTAGACTAAATTGCTATTACCTTACTCAATATACTCTCCTCTGCCAGAGATCACTTACCCATTTCCATTTCTGTCACGACATACACAAATATTTTGCTCTCTAGCTAATTCTTTTCCTTTTCTCTATCTTGACAAAAGACATTGTCCACCATATTTATATGTCTTCTCAGCTTAATACATTGACATTTTGCTATTGCTTTTTTGTCTTTTGTTTTTTTCTTGCTCTTAAATTGCCTTCTGAATTACTACACTGATGTTGATCAAAACTTTGACTTATTTGGATACTGGATTATTTTAACTTAATTATGAGTAGCTTGGACTCAACACCAAGAGTCAATTATTTTTGTAGATCAGATATTTATCAACCATCTTTTTATGCTGTCATTGCAGTGGTTCCAACCAAGCAATAGTGATCTTCAACCATGCTGGAGAACAGCGCAGTGTTATAAAAAATCACGAGGGCTTTCTCGGCCAGAGAATCGGACCGGTCCGATGTTTGACTTTCCACCCATACAAGGTGAGTACATTGATGAAGCTTGTTGTGTAAAACATAGTGTCTGATTTCCAAGTGTATGGTGTCTCTATATATGTAAAGGTCTTCTAAACTGTGTGGAATAGGCACAGGCATGGCCATGTGGTTAAGAAGTTCAGTGTGGAATCTTGAACAAGTGTCTCTTCTTTAGCCTTGGGTTGACCAGTGACTTGTGAGTGAAATTTGGTTGATGGAAGTTGTGAAGTCCATCATCATCATTTGACACCCATTATCCATGCTGGCATGGGTTAGATGGTTTGACAGGAGCAGGCAAGCCAGAGGACTGCTTCAGGCTCTACTGTCTGCATTGGTAAGGTTTCTGTGAGTGGATGCCCTTCCTAATGCCAACCACTTCATAGTGTAATGGGTACTTTTTACATGGCACCAGCACCAGAAGAGGTTGCTAAGTAACTTACAAGACAATATCCCTAACTGGGAGGGAAAGTAGTATTGAGGGAGGTGCCTTTGTGTCAGTTGAGAGGTTAAAGTATAATAGAAGGATAGAAATTGGTGTTTTGCTATAAAGGAGATATTCGGCTCCCCTAGTTGGAAAAGGAGAGAAAGATAGGCCGACAAAGTGAGAGAGAGATATAGACGATGGTAAGATGTGTTGGGGCATACTGACGATATATAGACGGGGTGGGGTTTAATATATATGATACAGAGGATTGGACAGGGTAAGTGGGCTGGTGGGGGATAGAGGGAGGTGAGGAGAGATGGTTAGAGATGAGGCAGAGGTGATGGTGAGAGAAATAGTGGATCAAATATGTGAAGGCATTGAGAGTGATTATGTGTGGATAGGCGTATGGAGAGTGGAAGGGGCTTGTATCGGGTAGTGGTCAAGACTAGTTGCCCTTGGGAATGACATTGTCCTTATAGTTGAATCTCTACAAGAATTAGAGAAGAAATTTCAGGTGTGGAAGGAAGGACTGTGATAAAAGGGCCTTAGAGTTAATTTATCAAAGACCAAAGTACTAGTAAGTAGGAAAGCAGACACATTTCTACTAAATATCACCACTCTGTTCTATTTTATTTCTGTTTACTGCCTGTCTTGCATATTATATCCTTTTTTCTTTTTTTTTTTGCATTTCAATCGCCTCATTGTACATTTGCATTTTCACCACTTGTACAAAGAGGCAATCAAAAAGCAAAAAAAAAAGAAAAAGAAAACAAAGCATGTAATATGCAACATAGGCAGTAAACAAAACTAAAATAGAACAAAGTGGTGACATTTTGTAGAGATGACCCAGAAGTTGTTGCTCTTCGATTACTATCACAAACAGCAGTAGCTTTCTTCAGCTGAGTACATGTCATTGGTTGGTTAAAATTACCCAAATATGATAACTTTAACACAAAATAACTTCTAAAATACGAAATTCTGTTAAAAATGTTGAAAGTAAATCATGTTCAGTGTGAGAAATTACACCAGTATATGAAGTTTCAAACTGTTAAAAAGAAAATGTTTTTAATCTGTGAGCAAAACTGAAGAGATCCGGAAATAAGTATCAGGCTTAAAAAAAATTAAGCACTAAGTTGATTTGTTAGACAAAACCCTTCATTGTGGTGCTCCAGCATGACCACAGTCTAATGACTGAGACAAGTTAAAGATAAAAGATTGAAATTCCTCTCAGGTATTTTGACAATTAATTTGTTTTATTTCTGTGTGTTTCAGGTCAAACTTGCGGCGGGATGCACCGACTCTTTGGTATCTGTCTATTCCACTGCACAGTGAAGTAGGTCGTCACTCTTCACCATGTACTTTAGGAGTTCTGGATGTGTAACTGCTTTAGAAGTGCAGATTTCATTGCTAATTTTAGCAGCAAAGATTTCAGGTTCAATACAACCAATGATTCAATGAGCCTTTCTGGAAGACAAGGTGCTATTTGCAAACTGTATGGTGTTAAGGGGCAGGGGAGGAAAAAAACCAAACCAGACCAAAAAAATAGAGAAAGACACGACAGTAAAAAAAAATGAGTAAATACAATATTAAATGTTTAAAAGAAAGAGTTAATTTAAAAAATGTAAAAGGTACAAAATGTTTATTACATTTGCTTTATTTTTTCTTTAAAAATGTGATGTAATCAAGAAATTTTCATATTGGGAAATGAAGGTGAAATTTGAAGTAGAGAGTCGACTAGAGAAAACAGAAAGTGGAAGAAATACACACATACACACACATTTCAAAAGCATACATACATGCACCACATTTACATATAGACACACAATATGTTTGTACATTTTAAAATATAAACTCAAATTCTACTTCTCTGTTCTTTTTCTCTGAAGTGACTTCTGTTTTTCACCAAACCTTTCTACATAATGCTGTCTTTTATAATGTTTCTCTTTTATTTTCCTTAGAGATTTAACAATTTCATAGTAGCACACATACATACATGCACATTATACATAAACTAGCTCCTCTCTCTAAAGACTTAATATACCTGTATACACAACTCATTCAAACACACAAACATACTCACAGTCTACACCACCACCACCACCACCTCCATATTGTTAAGGCAGAAGATTATAACCCTTTTATTTGTTTTACCTTATTTTAATACTGTTCAGGTTATATGACCAGACTTTAATGGACTCTTCTTCTCTACAGTTTTTTTCCCCACCAAAGAAGTTTTCATCTGAATTTTGCTGCTGAATTAGCATTTCTTTTAGTCGTATTTATTTTTTTTTTGTACTTTTTTAAGGCATAAACTTGATGGGGGAGGATTCAGAGTTGAGTGAAAAAATTAAATTTTGTGAAAATTTCAAATATTTTTTTATTTTCTTAAATTCAAGAAAATGTTTTGGGTTTTATGTCACGTTTGTAAAAGAAAAGTAAAATCTTTGCTGTGTTTATTATTATTATTATTATTATTTTTGTTGAGAGTAATCAATTACAAAGTGGACAAGATATCAACCATTTTTGGCTTGCAGATCTCTTTACAGGTGTTACATATTGCCCTTCAGCAAGATACTCAACTGTGCTTGTGTTAGGGCTTCATGCTTGAATATGAATTCATTATTATTATTATTATTATTATTATTATTATTATTTGAGTTTTCTTTTAAACTTCTCATTGTGTTGTAAAATAGCTGACTGTTATTATTTTACATTTGTAATGTTTAATTTGCATATATGACTATAATTTATTTCATACAGTGTCAGAAGAGAGAGCAATGGCATTGATATTTCGTTTGGTCTTGTTTAGAAGCTTTGTAAAACAGTCAGACAAAGCTTACCTAACTGACTGACTAACTATTTTAGGCTGTGTATATAAACTACTATGAGAAATGGTGCGACAACATTGCTGCTGTTGTTAATCAAGCTGATCACACACACACACACACACACACACACACCCACACACACGCACGCACACACACACACCATAATGGGTAGATTGCAATGTAACATCACAACCACAAATTAATGACTTTTGAATGATGAATTCAAAACACAAAGGTTGTTTTGATTTCCTTTTTTTTTTTTTCCTTTTTTTTAATGATGCTGAAGTCATTGTGACTCCATTTTCGTTTGTATTGAAAGTTACAAGGTGTCACATGATCACTTACCAGATGGCAGAAAGACATTGTAAATAGAAAATGACGAGACCCGTTCAACTTTGGCATACTATATAATTAATCTTATAAACTGATTCTCTATACACTAACTGATTAAAAGCATCTGAAAAATTATTTGTTTGAAATTATTTTTCTTAAAATTGTTTTTCTTCAGTTTTCTGAATCCACATCTTCAAAAGGTGTATTTTATTAACTTCTCTTGTATTCTTACTCTGTCATGTTAGGTAAAACAGCATTAGTTTTAGTCTTATAATTTCATTCACTTCCATGATGCTTTAGAGAAATATTAAATTGACTCCAAGAAGGGATTTGAACACTGTAAAGATCTGTAACTGATACAATAAGAAATTGCATATGTGGACTAAATGCCACAATGTATTCAGCACATCAGTTTATCAATCACCTCCTTAATACACTTCTCTATCTTATATACATACAAACGGATGGTATTTGTTCACATAATGGCTATCTATGGAAAAATAAAACCTTGTTTATTTTTGGAGATATATTTGTCAAATTTGGGTCAGTTTGTTTTCATGACATATTCTGTCAATCTCATTTGAGGAACCCGCCGTTGTCCTTGATGACAGTCTCCAGGCAACCTTGGAACAGGCCACAGGCCTTCGTTACTATCTCCCATTTTAGACCTCAGAAGGCCCTGATAATCCTAGCCCACAGCTCATCCTTTGTGTTGCAGCTGCTTTGGTTAGTCTCTTCTTCCACCATGCTCCACACAAAGAAGTCAAGGGGGTTGCAATCAGGCGAGTTGGGAGGCCAAATGTCACGTGCTGTTTAATAGAAGAAATACTCCGATGGATAGGCCTGAGTCTTTTGGCTGGTGTGACAAGGCCTAGAGTCCTGCTGCCACACGTACGACCTCCCTGCAGCTACCCGGTTGATCCAGGGCTTCACCACCTCACTCGAACGCAGATGTAGCCATTGGTGTTCAGCTTGAGGCTCTCAGGGAAGAAATGGGGTGGCATGACGATACCGAAGACCATGATTATTGTTGGGAATTTCGTCTGCATGACTGCGTGAGACAGCGATCCACCTGTTGTTCTGGGAGTTCATCTTCTGTTCTTGGCAGAAAGTCTTCTTGTTGGAGAAGAGCCACATCATGTCTGGCTCCAGCAGGTGTTTCAACTTGTCGATCAGCTTCTTGGTGTGTTAATGGTAAAAATAAAAATAATGGTAGTAATAGTAGTCCCAGCTCTAATGCATATATAAATAGTAATTGAGGTACTATTTTGGTGGAAATAACCCTGTTTTTGAAACCTTAGGCGAAAGTAATTCCAGCTGTAAAATTGATAGTACCATTAAGATAACATCTAGTAATAATATTGATTATAATACTACAATTAATCATGTTCTAATAACTAATTCTGAGAGACGAGTTAGTACTAATCCATTTAGCCATAAGTACTACATAGGTTAAATGAATTTAACCAAGTAGGTTAAATAAACGCCTTTGTAATTTCAAAAACAACCTTATATGTCCTTTAGAAAATCAGTGTTTAAGAAAGATTCTAGTATATCAATGTATGGTAATCGCAGGGGATTGTTCATAGGTTTTTCTGATACAATTTGGAATTACAGATTATATGACCATTTTTCTTGATGTAAATTTAGGAGAAAGTGTAATTCTAAGAATCTTAGTAAATGCATTTGGGATTGGAAAGACAGGAATATTTACTACGATTTGAAGTGCTCCTTTGTAAGTTACGCTTCACTGTACAATACTGGTAATTTTAAATGTAATCTTTTCTTCGATGAAATGTATTATATAATTAGTTCAAATTAAACTTAAATTCTAGAACCAATCTTCTGTTGAAATTTTCTCATAATTATAGAAAAAACTTTAAATATTTCAATATTAACGTAGCATATTTAAATTGCTTTCCTGCAATTTGCAGGAAAGCAATTTAAATATGCGAGATTTTTCTAAAATATTTAAAAAAATTATTTTTAGTATACTTAGGTTACTAAATGTACTGTGGTAGCCTTTCTGTGTTCGTATTTTTTTTAGTTCATTCGTTGACCTCACCGTAAGTTTAAATACTATACTGGCTTTCCTTAACATATGATATTTCTTCTTAACGTTCTTTTTTTTCTGTGTTGCTTTCTTCCTTGTATTATAACCATTCTATCAGTTATTTTTTGATTCAAGCTGTTATGGGTTTCCTCAATAACACTGTGTTTGCATACATTTAAGATATATTAAAGTTTACAATTGATCCAATATGGATCAACTTGTATTTTGTACTTTTTACTATATCTAAAAATGCTTACGCAGTAGAAACGATCGTCGGACTTGTATGATGTAATCCTCATATAAACATGTGACGTTCTTCTTTCTTTATGCTATATATATGTATAATGATGGGCGGATCTCTGACTGATGATTCAGTTCAATTAAGTAGCTGAGTATTCCACAGACATGTACCCATAAATTAATTCTCATCCACAATCAGCATGATACTACATGTGACAATGCTGTGCCTTCTGAATTACTGGTACAATCCACTCTAAGGTTTTATACAGTTTCACTCAATGTTGATCCGAGACTATAGAAAATGATGTTTGCTCAAGATTCCATGCAATGAATTGAATCCTGGACTTGATGGTTGCAAAGTGAACTTCTTAAACATCAGCCATACTGTACTTGCATAACAATAATTTGTAATAAATTCCTAATTGCTATGTGTTTCTGTTTAAGGAATACACGTTACAATTTGAGCGTGAATTATATATATTAGAGACATGTAATTATGAAAGATAATTGTGCCAAAAGTTAAGTTCAGTGAATGTGTTGTGATAATATGAATAACAGGTTGTCAGAATAGCTAAAAATAGAGAAATAGGCTGTGATAGTGAGTTATGTATCTATGTATGTGTGTATAGTTGTCTGAGTGAGAATGTGAACAAAAATAGTGTAATGTCTTGTTGATTTGATTTGTTGGTTGCACATAATTGTAAATGTTCACTTTGTGGAATCTGTCTAATATTAGAATCTCGTATTTGTTGCCGATGAATAGTTAAGCAGTCTCTTAAGGTAAATTTAATTTGTCCCATATAATCTTTGTTACACCCATTAAATTTAATCGCACAACTTAAATGTTTTGACGAACGGGTGTTTTTCTTTACAGTGAAAATATTTACTAACTGAAAGTGAATATACCTTCAATAAAATTGATGGGGTTTCTCGGGCGAACACACTATAGCTATCAGTGTTGTTTTAAGGGGTAATTTGGCGATGTTAAGCAACTGTTTTAGGGATTTTGGTTGTCTTTGTATTGTTATTTTTGTGTATTTCGAGTGTTTGGGTCTTGTTTTTAATTTAAAAAATGCCTTGGTATTTCTTTGGATTGTGTGATGTAAAGTAGATTATGGGGCGTGTTTAAATTGTTTTTTGCTCTTTGTAATTCTTGAATATCAGTTGCTTCGATGTGTTTTCTTCTCTTACCACTTAACATTGTTGGGTACTGTTTTTCAAGAATTACTCTTTTCTTTTTATTTCGAATTTCAAAATGCGGAACACTTGAACATATTCTTGCTAGTTTAAGCAGTGTATTTGTCTTTGTATGTTTAAGGTAACCTGAAGAGAACATAGCATGGAGTTTAAATATTTGCTCTAATAAATTAGTAACTTAAATCAGATGATGCGGTGCCAAGTGGCGAGGCAGCTGCTACTAGTCGACACTGATTGTCATTGAATGACGTATAAAGTTCAATTCACATGAGTGGGTCAGTTGTTAGGCGACTGTTATGTGCTGCAGTGACTGCTGGACATTGTTGAACGACGGCTGAATCTTCATTTTAAACCCATTTGAAGGATCCCCCTCCACCTTTTTGGGAGGATGCGAAAGAAAAGAAAAACCGTATGATACTTTTGTGGTAATGTAACTAGAGTATTGAGACAACTCTGATGTGTTGCTTTCTTTAGAAATTGCAGTAAAAACCACGAAACAGTTTTATCAACTATTATGGTTTAAAGTGCTCTCAGAAGGTGCTCCGTTTATGACAGCAGTAATAAAGTTTTGTTGAAGTGGCTTGCACACACCCACTGTGGTTCGCTGAATATCAAAGTGTAACGTTGTTACCATGTTACATTTCCGTCACTCGAACCCATCGAACGGTGCTAGAACTCTTGAGTATCAAAGTACGCCTCCCATCCCTAACACAAACAACACGTCCTTCTTGTTTCAGACCGAGGAAGTGGTAAAGGGTTATTCTCGTTGCAACTCTATCTTATCAGTTGATTAGTTCCTCCGTTCTTACGTTCCCGTTGCTATTACTTTGCTAAATCTAATAGATTTAAATAATTTTCCTTTTTACCCAAGGTACGATCTGGGTGACATCCCGTCCCACCCTGAATTTTGTCAATGTCCATGTTACCGTGTTCGGGGAAACCAGGCGATACTTGCAAGACATTTACAACCTGCTTTCTTGTCAGATTCTACCACATGATCCTTACGAATGACTAAGATGCCATTTCAATCACTCACTGAGTGATGTATTCCAAGGAAAACTTACAAACCTTCTAAGATATGCTGCCTGAAAAGAGAATAAAGGTTGTGATGATGAAGCAATCTACTTTCGATAAAAATTTCTGACAACGAGAAATGTTAGCAGCCATTCAAAACGCATACTTCTGTTTATTTACAATGTGTACGTGCGTGTGCGCACTTCTAATGTATGTATGTATGTATGTATGTATACACACACGACCAACATTCACCCACAGTTTACCACACCAAACACACACCTGGCACACACATCCACAATTCAGCCAACTATATACAGATGTACATATAATAATTTGATGGCCATTGACTCTTAAGAGTTCTTCTGCCCTTTTACAGGTCTTGTTTTTAGTCCTGCAGGTTGTCCAATACATACCCTCCTCACCAAGTGGAATTGGTGGGGGAGCCAGTTTAGTCGTCGACGACCTGACCATGCGACAGGTAGTACCGGGTTACATGGTACCAGTAGCGTAAACGACCTGACACATTCTTGGTAAACTTGGATGTCCACCTCAATTTATCAACCTTGTCATGTAAACAAGAATTAGCGGGACCACTTCAGATACTCTTCCAGAGTTTCCTTGCAAGTGGTAAACTTCCAAAAAAGCTAAAAGAAGGCATCATATGCCCTATCCATAAAGGTGGAAGCAGAGCAGAGGCCCAATACTACAGACCCATCTCTCTGACTTCACATGTCAGCAGAATCATGGAGTGAATTGCCAGAAAGAAACTGATTACGTTTCTAGAAGAAAATGACTTGCTGAACGATACTCAGCATGGCTTCCGTCCAGGCAGAAGCTGCCTCACACGGCTCTTACGGCATTATGACTGTGTCCTTAAGCAGCTGCTCGACCATTCAAATGTCGATGTGCTATATCTTGACTGCAAAGGACTTCGACAAAGTTGATTATGGCATGATATGTCACAAGTTGCGAAAGCTTGGTATAGCTGGTAAACTAGGAGAGTGGCTGCATGACTTCCTAAACAATAGAAGTCAGACAGTTGCAGCCAATGGTGCACTCTCTAGGGAAACACAAATTTCGAGCGGCATCCTTCAGGGAATTGTCTTAGGGCCATTACTGTTTATAGTAGCCGTCTTAGATATGCCTACAGCCACTGTCACTAGTTATGCTGGTGATACAAAATTATCACAAGCAATAAAGTATCCTGATGATGTCGTAAACCCGCAGAAGGCCTAAATGCAATATACAAGTGGGCAGAGCAAAACAATATCCAATTTAATGCTGAAAAATCTCAAGAACTGCGCTATAAGATCACAAATGCTCCACAACCGGCATTTACAGGACCCGGAAGTACTGCAATCCTAGAGTCACAAACAATAAGAGACCTGGGTATCAGTATGTGCAATGATGCATCATTTCACATGCTCATTACCAAGTTGGCAGTAAAGTGTAGACAACTGGCAGGATGGATACTAAGGACATTCAGGACAAGAGATCAAGAAGTCATGTTGACTCTAGGAAAGACCTTTGTCCTCAATCGCCTAGAGTACTGCTCTCAGCTGTGGTCACCACTCAGTCTCAACCTAACAATGGAGTTAGAAGCAATCCAGTGTCACTACACTAAAAAGATTGCTACAGTCCAACAGATGAACGGCAGGGAGAAGCTGAAAGAACTACGACTCTACTCACTAGAGCGCAGACGTGAGAGATATGTAATGATTTACATGTGGAAAATGCTGGAAGGGCTAGTACCTAATTTTGGCATGAAATATTATATGAATGCTCGTACTGGACGCCACTACATATTACCGAAGGTACCGTCCAATGCATCTAATACAAGAACCAGGTACTGCAATAGCCTAGGGTTCACAGGACCACAGCTCTTCAATGCTCTGCCAAAACAATTAAGAAACTTACATGGTATAGATGTCGAAGTCTTCAAAAGGAGACTAGACACTCTCCTATCCACAGTACCAGGACGAACCAATGACTCGACATGAGGCACAGTTAAGGGTAGCAGTGTCAAATTCCCTCGTACACCAGATGGACCATCAACAATTTTGATGGGATCGCATTAGTCGGAGGAGAGGAACTACGGAAGGAATGTGGAGAGGGTGCAAAAATAAAGAGTGAAAAAATCATGGTGGTGCTTCAGCATGACCACAACCACCTGGCTGAAAGGCATAAAAGGAAAAAAGAATATTACATATATATATATATATAATATATATTATATTACATTATATTATATTATATCATATTATAAATATATATATAAACATAAATATAGATTAGTGGTACAAGGCACCAATATTTACTAGCAGTTGATATATATATGTATATATGTGTGTGTGTGTGTGTGTGTGTGTGCGTGCGTGCGTGTGTGTGTGTGTATGTGCGTGTAGAGTTTAGGACAATCAATAAGTTGTCATAATAGTACTCGGAGTTTCAAATGCCGGAGCTAAGAGCTACGATGCATTCTCGTCGGCTATTAATGGCAGTAGACGCTATGAAAAACCGTTGAATAAAAGGGAAGTTACTCTAATAGGCAGAAAAAGTATAAAAGATAAAAAATACACGCAACAATGTTCTCACAGTACATAGACATAAAACCTCGTGCGTTCATAAGGTCTACATACGTACACACTCACACAAACATGCATATGTACATGCACACACACACAAACATATATGTGCATGTACGTACTCATATATATAGACATATCCACACACACACATGTATATGTAAATATATATATATATATATATATATATATATATAT
>NC_069004.1:16869760-16872375 GCF_001194135.2 Octopus bimaculoides
ATATGCTTGTATATGTGTGTGCGCGTGTGTGTGTGTAGGTGTGTGCGTTTGAGTGTATGCATGATTTTAGGCGAGACACCCACGCACATATGAATGAACTTGTGTGTGTATATGGAAAAATCGTAAACATGTAAATGTATATTATTTATATACATTGTGTGTGCGTGTGTGTTTGTATGTATGCATTTATACTCACACAAACTATACACACTCTCACACATGCAAACACACACACACACACAGAAGCGTGCACGCACGCAAATACATATCCATGCACACGTGCGTGTGTGGCACGCAGACCACTGTGTTTTTGCTTAGTTAATGTGTCCACAGGGAACAACGATTTTTAGTTAGCGTGTGTTGTCTAACGATTGACATCTGTCTTGTGACGTAAACACCATTGATTGGTTACAAATTTCATATTCAGCAAGGATTCTTTTCCATGTCTTTTCTCATTTCCTCTTGCAACATAAATTTACTAGTTTCATTTCCGCTTTTACACAAGCAACATTGAAACAGATAGATAAATAAACATTGAGACAGGTAAAATAAATAGATGAACGGACTGATGGATAAGGACTAGAAAAGTAAATTGAAATAATTTCAAATAAGCCGGAAACGAATGTTATCAGTTATATTTTCTACTTTACTCCCTCGCCTCCCGCCAACCATTATCAGTTTTCGTACAAATCGGTCTGATTCATTTAAAGCTTTCACTAAACTAAAGAGGTCATATCCCAAGCAAATCGAAACCTTAATTTTATGGGTATAGGGATGGATTTGTTGTTGGGTTGTTATGGGTCCGATCCTATGTTGCAACTAGAGACAGTTATCTTTCTGTGTAACTGGTGAAGACAATAGGCCGAAGATTTGTTTGACAATATGGGGAAATGTGGATTCTCTTTCGAATCTTAGCCTAGGTATTCTGTAGTTGTCCACTTCATATATGCATGAACGTATCTATGTATTTAAGTGTATGCGTGTGTCTGTATCTACGACGGTGCTACGCATGGTCTTCGACAGCAAAATTCCATTCACATGGAACTAGTGAAGCCTAGGCACAATTGTTCAAGTTTCCCCACAATGAGATCCAACTCAAAACCTGGAACTACATCCCAACCTCACGACTATATGCATATGATTACACTATCATCTAAATACATAATATATATTCTGAATCATGTTCAGGTTTATTAGAAATATCGAGCGTGCCGTTTCACAACCCAACATACAACACTGACATGTTTGGGAACTGAGGCGGAAGATTTAGAGAAAGCTGACAGCTGTGGTTTATTCCGGGTGCCTTATAAACAAAACTGACATGAGCACGGATGGCAGTTGAGATGACACACTGAATAATTAATGTAACAAATAAACCAGCTAATTAGAGCAGTACTTATTGACTCACTCAATCAAGGCAGAGTTTGATTCCTTAATACTGAATGTTTATTATTACTTTTTTTGGCCAAACGTTAAATGTATTTAACATTTCCTTACGACCTTCTCTTTATCTCTTGCTTTTTTTCTCCCTCTCCAAATCGCTTTCGTCTCTATTCCTTCCCTTCTTTTCTCTCTCCGTTCTCAATTCTTCTCCTCTTTGTCTGCTTCTGTCTCTAATACACGCGAGCCAACCTCTGACACTTTTCCCTTCTGTTGCTAAAGGAGACGAGAGTATCGGGATCATTTTCAGTGCAGTACACTAGCACACAAAAGGAGCACAAGCACAGACATGACTGTGTAGGCAAAAGAGTGCATGGGATGTTAGTCGAGTATGTGGCTTCAAAACAACAGAAAAGTGGCATGAACACAAAGCTGAGATAGAAAATGAGAATTACAAGATCTTGTGGGACTTCACCATAATGACTGACCATATTATTGAGGCAAGAAGACCAGACTTGATTATAGTGGACAAAATAAACAAACTGCAAGATCACAGGTTTCGCAGTTCCCTATGAAAGGCAGAGAGCTGGCAGAAACGTTAGCACGTCGGGTGAAATGCTTAGCGGTATTTCGTCTAAATTCTGCCGAGGTCGACTTTGCCTTTCATCCTTTCGGGGTCGATAAATTCAGTACCAGTTACGCACTGGGGTCGATGTAATCGACTTAATCTCTTTGTTTGTCCTTGTTTGTCCCCTCTATGTTTAGCCCCTTGTGGGCAATACAGAAATAAGAAACGTTAGCACGCCGGGCGAAATGCTTAGCGTATTTCGTCTGTCTTTACGTTCTGAGTTCAAATATCTATGATCCAGCATCATTGCTATGTTGTCATGACGTCTCGTATTCTTTCTGGGCTACTGGTGTACATTCATATACACACAACAGATTAGACTGTTGGAAAAGAAAAAATCCTAACAGGTTGCAGCAAATAACTTTAGATGCCAAGAACCCTCCTAAGTATCCTAACTGTTCATATTATTATTATTATTATTATTATTATTATTATTATTATTATTATTATTATTATTGTTGTTCAGTAGTTTTATTTTTATAACGTGCTTTCACTTCACTACCGAGCGCAGCTCTGTGCGCCTTGGGTATGTGCTGTGGTTTGCTGTGGTGCTCTTATGTTTACTGTATTGAAAGTGTTTTGCGTAGAATGTGTGCAGTACCCAGTA
>NC_069004.1:16872385-16878106 GCF_001194135.2 Octopus bimaculoides
TGGGAGATATAATCTGTGGTCCATTCTAAGATCTGTGGTTTTCAGTTCTTCGGTTATTTTCATTTTCATAGTATCGTAATTATTAGGTTTCCCTTCGTTATTTCCAGGCTTTATATTTGTTTATTATTATCATTATTATTATTATTATTATTATTATTATTATTATTATTATTATTATTATTATTATCATTGTTGTTGTTGTTGTTGTTACGCTAGCGCATGCTAATTTAGTTAGCAGGCATTTCATCCTGAGATTTTGTGACAAGTCTCCTCAAGTATCAAGAATTTTTCTTAAGATTCTAGTAAAATATAGGTTGGTACTTTTCCGCAGGTCGACAATGCGAGTTTCAATTCCAATTTCTTACATTTCTGCATTTTTTTGTTTGTTTCTTTGTCTCGTTTGACTACATTTATTTGTTTATAATTATAGAAGCGGTGCTCTATCAAATTTTCTGCGCTATCAGATAAGACTCGGAGCCTAGTACTAACACGAAAGTGTTAATGACAATTAGCCAAAATTCATGTTGGATCAGAGGAAATATTAACGATGAGAAATAGTAAAAAATGAAAATAATAATGTCAGTGATGATAATAATAATAATGAAAGGAAGCAGTTAGAATTTCCTCATGTCCTGATCGATGATACATCTGGTAATGGTGTCACAATAAAAACACTGGTAATTGCACAACCTGATAATCTCTACCTCATATGAGTGACAGTGAGAAAACAAAATATTGTGAATAACGGTGGTAATGAAACTAAAACCCTTGATGATGACAGTGTTGCAACCGGCAGGCTCAGAGATACTGGTCTAGCTCCAGCCTGTCGATATCCAGCAATGGACTAGCACGGCGTAGATGGAACAAACAAGTCAATGCCGTGGTCATGGAGTGTTACTACTTGAGCAACCCTGTAGACGAAAATGGTGCTCATATTCGGGGATACCGACAACGTATGATCAATGGAGTGAAAGAGGATTGTCTCAACTCACAGAGATTATGTGATCAAGCTAAAGCAATAAGAAAAAATCGTTGGTTCACAGAAGTAGAGCTCGTATCAAAAGAGAGGCAAAATTAAATGTATGGACGGGCTAGCGATACCGTCGTGGGAGGTTATGAAGTAAATAGAAGAGACGGGCTGTAAGTACTTGGAGATATTGGAAATGGATAAATTGATGGAGAAAGAAATGACAGAAAAATTTAAGGTGGATTACTTGCACAAACTAAGACTGACCCTTAAGTCGAAGTTAAACGGACGGAATAAGATTGACGCTATCAACACCTGGGCGGTTTCATTCCTTAGATATAGGGCAGGGGTAATCGCATGGACAGTAGACGAACTAAACAGGTTAGACAGAAAGACAAGGAAGTTGCTAACTATATATGGGATACCCCACCCAAAAAGTGACACAGACAGAATGTATGTACCGAAAAAAAAAAAGGGGAAGAGAACTGATTGGATGCGAGCACAGCATTAGCGCAGAAGAAAACAACATAGCATGGTATGTAAAAAATGCCACATAACTGCTATTATCGGAAATAAGAAAGTCACGCTTGTGTAGAATGAAAGATTGCAAAGATAAAAGCACTGTACAAGCACTTGAGAATGAATGAAACTGAAAATAGGTGGATAAAGAAAAGAATGCATGGACAATTTGGTAGGGATGTTGAAGATAAGACAGAAAGAGAAAAAAGATGGCTGTGGATGGCTAAAAGTGATTCAAAACCGGAAACGGGCGCTCTAATCTGTGCTGCCCAAGAGCAAGTATTAAGAACTAAATACATCAAATACAGAATAGACAACACATCAGAAAGTGATAAGTGCAGAATTTGTGGACAAAATCGTGAAACTGTATGACATGTTACCAGTCAATGTACGCCACTAGCCCTGAAATAATATAAGAGACGTCATGACAATATAGCAAAGCTTGTCCATAGGACACTTTGCAACAAGTATGGACTTGACAGAGCAAAAAAGTGGCACGAACATAAACCCGAAGGCATCATCGAAAATGATAATAGAAAAATCCTATGGGATTTTATGATTCAGTGCAACCATGAGATAGAGAATAGGAGACCAGACATAGTGTTAATTGAGAAAGACAGCGAACGATGCTGGATCATAGGTATCCGATAAGGAAGAAAGAAAAGTCGATAGGTATAACAGGTTAGCTTGGGAGGTTAGGCAGTTGTGGTCGCTGACAAAGGTGGTAGTAGTACCAATAATTGTCAGAGTCCTGGGAACAGTGAGTAAAAATTTTAAGAAGTACATGGAACAAATAGGGGTTGTAATAAGGGTGGAGTACTTTCAGAAAACAGCACTACTGTAACCGCTTCGGTTGGTGCTCGAAAAATAAGGGGTGTTACCTTAGTTCACTGGTAGTGAACAGCTGACCCCGTAGTAATCTCCAGCGTTAGAAGCTGTGCAAAGACAAATGACAACAACAACAACAACAATAGTAATAATAATAATAATAATAATAATAATGATAATAATAATAATAATAATAATAATAATGATAATAATAATAATAATATAATAAATAATAAAAAATAATAATAATAAATAATAATAAATGCCCTGATGCAGTACCAGGCAGTGGCTCAAATGGCTTCTCATCTTAACTGGATGGAAGTGTTATCATGTACATTGTTTTGTCTTGGTATAAAAAGATGGGCTACAGCAAATATTCTGCCCAATACCACAGATTTGCTTGTCAGTTGCTTGATCTTAACCAGTTGAGCATGTCCCTTGGTGGGTGACGATATGTGCATCTCTGATCATGAGCAGAAGTAGTGGGGGAGCATCATGGCCATGTGTTGAGAGGAATTATTTGGGGTTTGGATAATTCACCTTTGGAAACATAGGTATTTCATTCGACATCCTCAAACAACCTTTATTCAAGGACCTTTTGAGTGGGATGGGCTACTCGACCTGAAGAAAATTCTAACTGGGCCCCACCTGCAAGGTCATGTGCTGTTTATCTTGATATGAGACCACTGTGTTGCGCACATATGGTTGTGATGCATGTGCCTGGTGTACCCTTATCAGATGGGTAGTCATGATGGGTATACTGGGCTTCGTATATTTTACCACAGTGTCACTTTGATGGCATGCCCTGCTTTCTCACTCAATAGTAATAATAATAATAAGTAACTGGACCCATGAAAAACTCACGGAAAATATAAAAAAATATAAGCATCTATAAATTGTGAGCTGGTGCTATGAGAAATATTTCTATATTGTGACACTTACAGAATGTAGAAAGAAGTGTAAAACCGATAACTATATAATCCAACCAAAATATCTCAGTTACGCAAACGTAAACAGAATTACTATTTAGCTTTAACACCCATAATGACCCTAATGACCAAAAAGATTTTCCTGCCCCTATATAGGATCTTTTTCGCTTTCTTCCAATCACTTGAAGGTTTATCGTGTCCCAGTACACTGGCTGGCCAAAATGAGTTGTAGCTGTAATTCAAAGGGGCCAGCCTTGTCATATTCTGTGTGAAGCCGAATCTCCCTGAGAACTACGTTAATGGTATGCATGTCTGTGGAGTACTCAGCCACTTGCGAGTTAATTTTATCTTCGTGTGGTAATGAAAAGTGAAAGTGACATCTAATATTTGTCTTTGATTTAACAATGTGTCTGTGTATCTATGTATCAACTTTCTTTGGGTCTATGTATCTACTGTCTCTCTCACTTTCTCTCTTTCTCTCTCACTTTCTCTGTGTCCCTCCTCTCTCCCGCTTTTAATTTAACAATGTGTGTATGTATCTATGTATCAACTTTCTTTGGGTCTATGTATCTACTGTCTCTCTCACTTTCTCTCTTTCTCTCTTTCTCTCTCACTTTCTCTGTGTCCCTCCTCTCTCCCGCTTTTAATTTAACAATGTGTGTATGTATCTATGTATCAACTTTTCTTGCTATGTGATAAACATTTAAAAACACCAAACGAACGCCGTCACCACTCACTGTCTCTCTCTCTCTTTCTCTGTCACTCTCTTTCTCTGTCACTCTCTTTCTCTTTCACTCTCTTTCTCTGTCACTCTCTTTCTCTGTCACTCTCTTTCTCTATCACTCTCTTTCTCTGTCACTCTCTCTTTCTCTCTCACACTCTCCTTCTCTCTCACTTCCTCTCTGTCCTCCTCTCTCCCACTTTACCACTCACTTCTTTCTTTGAGGTAAGTGTGACACACACCACAGGTACGGACGTACAAAAACAAGTTGGTGTATTAATATTGCACCTCTGTTACCAGGGCCCAACGAACAGCTTTCGGTCCCCCATTCTTTAGAGCACGCATCCTAGTTCAGGCAATTCAACCTTCTTGCTTAGCGTTGAAGAATCGGTCACGGGCCAAGCTCGCCGCGAGCGCGTCAGTTGCAATGCCTTCTTTATGAGCCTTTTCTACTCTGGAATTCTCTATAACCATTTCCTTACTAAACCTAATCGATTCTAACTTTATAGTCCTTTTCATAACCACCATCAGTTGTTGACGATTGTCCCTGTCAACATCCTCTGAACTAGTTCTCTAATCTGTCTCTGTAAACTTGGCGCAGCTGCAAAGACGCGTTCATTTTTCCAGTAACTGTGCCCCTGTCTAGGCAACCTATTTAAGTCAACCACACAGATCATGAATTTGTAGCCTGTGGAGCTGACCACTTTGAATTGTGAACAATGTATGCTACCCCTATATGAATACGCCATCTTGATACTATCTGGATGACCCGATGTTGTCTAGCCTTCCCCACATTGGCACATTCGAGAAATGCGCTCATCCTCGGCGAACGATTGCTTGCCCGTGGAGCTGTCCTCACCACTCACTTTGTTGTTATTTTTTTGGATATTTTTGCGGTCGCTATTGTTGTTGATGCTGTTCTCACCTCTGTTGTTGTTGTTGTTGTTGCTGCTGTCGCTACTATAGTTGCTATTGCCTGTTTGTGTTGTTGCTGCCGTTGTTATTTGTGTTGCTCTAGTCACTTTTTTATTTCTTTTTTTATTTCTGCCGGTGTCGTTGTTGCTCGACGGAAAAAGGTGTGAAGGCGTTTGACTAAATATATTGTATCATTTGGTTTTGCTACACGATTCCAGTTAGAAATATTGTAGGGTGTTCGATAAGCCAAATGCCAGCTATATTGAGAACACGACCGACTATATTCTTCCTTTCCTATATCTACATCAATTAAAAATTTTAATATCATTTTGTCACAATAAAAAGCACAAATGATTTTTTTTCTCATTTTCACCAACTAAAAGAAAAAACCCCACAACTTTCTTTGGCCAAGAGAGCAAAATTGAATAAAAGGTGAAAAAGAGAGGAAGAGAGAGAAAAAACGGAGGAAGAGCAATATATATATAGAGATAGATAGAAAGAGAGAGAGAAAGAGAGAGAGAGAAAAGAGAGAAGGAAAGAGGAGAGAAAGAGAAATAGAATGTAGAGGTGAGAGGTGTAATGTGATATTTATATATATATATATATATAATGTGTGCAATATGTGTTCGTATATCTGTGTCTTTGTCTCCACATACGCACACACATTCAGATACGTGTATTTATGTATGTATATGTGTATACACATACGCATATATAGTCTGCATACGTGTGTGTTTGCGCGTGTATACTTATGTATATAATGGTGATGAGAGAGCGAGAGTGAGTGAGAGAGAGAGAGAGAGAGAGAGAGAGAGATAGAGAGAGAGAGAGAGAGAGAGATA
>NC_069004.1:16878116-16879262 GCF_001194135.2 Octopus bimaculoides
GAGAGAGAGAGAGAGAGAGAGAGAGAGAGAGAGAGAGAGAGAGAGAGAGAGAGAGAGAGTAAAGAAGACTGGGTTCTCAAGATGGCCACCATGTGTGTGTGTGTGTGTTTGTTGTTTTTGAGAGCTATGGTTTATGTTTGGCAGTGATGTTGAACAGGAGTACATAACCAGACTGCCAATCCCACCACTCCTTCGCCCCCTACCTCACCGAACACAGGGCCCCCTAAAGGGGACACTAGACACTCTATACTACAATTAGACTCAATTAATTGATGATATTCTGCCCCGTTTTACACACGTTGACTTGTAAGAGCTACTCTATAAACAGTACATTGTTTATCATTCGAACCGTTAACCTCTCCGTTGCATTGGACGGCGATGGTGGCATGTGGAGACGGGGTGTAGTTGTGGTTGTATTTTTGTGGCGGTGATGGTGGTGGTGGTGGTGATAGTTACCGTCATAGTTGTCGTGGTAGTACGATATTGAGACCTTTTTCGTTTTTTCCAAATGCTTGAAGACTTCTCAATTTTCAAGAGATTGTTTTCAAATTTCCCACACTGATGTAGTTTTGCATGCTGATGACGAAAATTGCATTTATGTTTTCGAAAACATTAATGATAAAGAGAATAATCCATTGAAAACTGAAAAATCTTCGAGTGGTTGCAAGAAAACGAAAACGATCCGTAACACGCACACACACACACACACACACACACGCACGCACATACGCACAGACAGACAGACACACACGCACACCTGGAAAAGAACTCAGGCTGGGCTTCTAATCAGATCTTTCGCGACACCCTTAAAACCAGGAACTTCTCTGCACCCCAATCGTATTTACATACATACATGTATATATATAATAATATAAATAATATATAAATATATGCATATATCCATACATATATGTGCATACCTACATCTATATGTATACTACATGCATATATGGGTACAGTACATCAAAAAACGTTAAACACAATGAGAAGCGAAAACATACCCCAAAAGGTGAAAGGCTAAGTCGACCTCGCCGGAATTAGAACTCAGAACGTAAAGACAAACGAAATACCACTAAGCATTTTGCCCGGCGTGCTAACGTCTCTGCCCGCGCGCATGTGTGTGTGTGTGTGTGTGTGTGTGTGTGT
>NC_069004.1:16879453-16880173 GCF_001194135.2 Octopus bimaculoides
ATATATATATATATATATATATATATATACATGCGCGCACACACTATATACGTATATGTGTACACATGCGCGTACACACACACATTGGTGTGGGTGTATGTACATACATAGACATATTGCTTACATATTCTCACAAACACATTGACAGGTTGAAAAAAAAGAAGCATTTTATTGTAGACGGGATTTATGAAGAGATCTGTTCAAAGCTGGAGGTGGTCCTGCATCAATTTCCATTACTGATAACCATTAGAGAATGGTAAATTTATTTGTTCTGAAATGACTGGCACCAATCAACCTTGGTTGCTTTTACAGACGTCTTCAGGTCTAGTCTGCATCTGACCTTTGCTGGTTTGACAGTTAGGTGGGTGATTTTATATGTACGTACGTACGTATTTCTGTATGTATGTATGTATGTATGTATGTATGTATGTATGTATTTGTGTGTATATGTGCATGTATGCATGTTATGTATGTTAGATATGTATGTGTGTATGTATATGTATGTGCTTGTGCCCGTTGTGTGTATGTGTGTGTGTGTATGTGTGTATGTGTATGTGTGTATGTGTATGTATAAATCTGAGTATGCATGTATGCTTCATCTATATATGTATATATGTATGTTTGTATGTATAGAATGTTATATGTCTGTATGTGTTTTTTGTGTGTGCATGTATATATACATGCATTCATACATGTAAATGTATATGTATATTAATGTAT
>NC_069004.1:16880880-16883080 GCF_001194135.2 Octopus bimaculoides
TATAATTGCTCACGTGTTATTGACTCTCTTTCTCTCTGCTGTAATAACATGCACACACATGTATCACTCACATACACACTTTTCTTTGTATGACGGCCTGTCTTTGATTATGTTCTTATATGTCGCATTCACACTCTCACACAGACATACATCTTTAACGCCATAATAAATATCTCTGTTATTCATCTTATATGGTTGTAGTTTTTCATTACTGGTCATCTATGTTATCGTCGCATAACATATCATCTATATATCATCCATCGATATATAATTGTGTGTTCGACCGTGTGACACGTTTAAATAAAAGGAGTCCTCTGTTTTTCCATTCGTCACCATTTCTCCTTTTTGAGTTCGCACGGTCGTCCCTTACATATATATTGACACACATACATATGTGTGTGCGTGTGTAAGTTTGTGTGTATATTTGTGTGTATGTATATGTGTATATATATGCATGTGTATACGCATATGGGTATTTATGCGTGTGCGTGCGTGTATATATATATATATATATATATATATATATATATAGAGAGAGAGAGAGAGAGAGAGAGAGAGGGAGAGACAGGAGTAGGAGAGAGGTCTCCATGAACATGAACATCGGACACATCACATTTAATCCATTAGAGTGTCAGATAAAAATCATCTATATTTGACCCGTGACATCCTCGTACGTCCAGTTATGTATATATGTGTTTTCTATTCTTTTGTTGGTTACACTCATTAAACTACGGTCATGCTGGCAGCAGAGCTAACAAGGTTTTTCTCAATTGTATCGACAGCAGTGCTTAATTTGCTAAGAGTTTTATTGAACTCCGTCAATTAACTAATTTAATCTGGTTTACGATTCTTTAAAGATGTATTTCCCATTGTAGTTTTATATACGCCAAGTTTTCAGCGGCACACATTCACACACGTACATCCGCACGCAGGCAAGCACGCACATGCGCGCATACAAATATAACAGTTATAGGAATTGATATTTCGGATATACGTGACTATAATCTTCAAGTTAATGTTGTATGTTATATATACATATATATACGTTTATCAATTCGTATTGCAAGATTCCTGATGTGAAATCGTGTGTTGTATTTCGGGATGGTCACTTTATTTATTTATTTATTATTATTATTATTATTATTATTATTATTATTATTATTATTATTATTATTATTATTATTATTATTTTGCCAAATAAACACGCGCACTTTGCCTTTTTCTTCATTCGTTTATTACTGTTATTTTATTATTTTAACATCTGTCCATTGTCCGGAAATCTTTCGTCACACATCTCTGACCTCTTCAGCAACACTTTTCATTTCCGTGTGTGTTCTTGCTTACTCCCCCCCCCCAAAGACCATCCCAAATACAACAATATCTGTTTCAATACACGATTTCACAGGGCGCGGCAGAAGTAAGGCCCTTTTTGCATCTAATAACTTTTATCTATATATATAAAGATGCGAATGTGTGTCTGTGAGTCTGTCTGTGTGAATCCCTAAAACTTGAGAACTACACAACCAATTTCATTCAAATTTTACACATGCCTTACTTAGGGTCCAGGTAGTGTTTTAGGCCTAATTTTTTAAAACTTCTTGCCTAGTGCGAGCCCAGTGCAATATCAAAAGTGAAACAATAACGTCTCTATTCTAATGTCAGACAGTTTCACTTTTATTTAGTTTCACTTTTATTTAGTTTCACTTTTATTTAGTTTCACTTTAATACTGAAACTATTGAAGTGAAACTATTCTCACATATATACAGGCATACATACATAAATGCGATCGACAAACTTTTATTCCCTACAAACTGTGAGTTTTTAAAAAATCTTTTTTCACACATTCACTTTCTACCATATATAAACACACAGAATACACACTCATACATACATACATACATACATACGTACAAATACACCCATACATACAAATAAATAATATATACAAATACCTGTCCATCTTTTTCAAATATGATCCACTCTTTATTAAAATACATTTACTTTTCCCTACAAACTGTGAGGTTTTTCAATACAAACTGAGTTTTTGGAAAATCTTTTTTCACACATTTACTTACTACCATATATATACACACAGAATACACACTCATACATACATACGTACAAATACACACGCACATACAAATAAACACATACATACAAATATCTGTCAGTCTTTTCCAAATACGATCGACAGTCAAA
>NC_069004.1:16883590-16884436 GCF_001194135.2 Octopus bimaculoides
ATACAAATACACACATACATAAATGCGATCGACAAACTTTTATTCCCTACTTCTCAAAACCAGAAAGTAGAAAGCTATTTCGAAGATTACAGATCCAATCCATCACTGGAACTATAAAAATCTGTAAAACTTTCAAGAAGCTTATCATTTAAATATATATGAGCATGTCTAGATATGTAACTATATGCTTGAGAATACATACATAAAACATACAAATCTGCACTACATACATACATACATACATACATACATACATACATACATACATACAAACAAAAATACCCTGTCATTGATGTTGAAATTCAATCAAGGAACCTTGAATCTAGGTTAGAAAACGGTTCTTTCTCTATTGGTAAGAAATTTTGAAATAAAACTGAATTAATGACATACATACATACGTACATACATACATACATATATACATATGAATATATGATATTTGTAAACAAACCAGAAAGGCCTTGCAAGTTACGGAGAAAAAGCTACTATGGAAGACTCATAGTATAATAACAACAAGAAGCCGTGTTACCGTTGATTTGTGGGTTCGATTCTGGCTGGGGTAGCTCGTCAGTTTTCGGCCATTTGTTTGTATTTTAAGAATTGTCGCTTCAAATCGGAGAATATATATTATTATGATATATTATCATACAGTTATATATATATATATATATCTATATATATAAAAATGAGAATGTGTGTCTGTCTGTCTGTCTGTCTGTCTGTCTGTCTGTCTGTATGTCTGTCTGTCTGTCTGTCTGCCTGTCTGTCTGTCTGCCTGTCTGTATGTCTGTCTGTCTGTGTGAATCCCTAAAACTCGAGAACTACGCAACCAATTTCATTCAAATT
>NC_069004.1:16886310-16890043 GCF_001194135.2 Octopus bimaculoides
TACAATGAGGTGTTATAATCACAACAGCAAGAAAGTATGTACATGATCACCTTCTTTTACGAAACTTCATTGACTTTCATATATTTATATTGATATACATATATATACGTGTGTTTGGGTGCGTGTGTGTATATACATCTCTATATATAAAGATGATGCGTAGTCTAGAGGGCGTTTTTAGATTTCATTATTCTCTTTAACCCGGTCAACGCCGGGTATTTCTGCTAGTATGTATATATATATATATATATATATATATATATAAACCTCTATTTATCTAATAGCGAGGTCTCATTATTTTGTTACTTTTTATAATAATAATAATAATAATTATTATTATTATTATATGTGTATATATGTATATATATATGCACGTATATCTATCTATCTATCTATCTATCTATCTATCTATCTATCTATCTATCTATCTATCTATATAGATGCATACACACATACATAAAAAATACGGTAAGCCTATAACAATAGTAATGGAACAAAAGTACTCCCAAAGATGGTTTCACAGTTCAAAATTCGTCGACGACGACGACTGCAATCTTCTACGATGTAAACAAAAATACCCAGCAACTTGTGTGTGAGTATTACATGAGCTGAATCCAGTTTAAGAATATATCATGGTTGTTGCATGTCTCCTTACTTGAAGAATTTATCACGAAACGAACTCTAAAGAACGAGACATCTATATTTCGCGAAGGGCAGAACTGGTTTCTGTATACTTTCAAAAGGAACAGTTGAAGAAAGCTTTGAAGGACAATGTACTCCATTGGAAGGAGTATGGAATGTGGACATGTATGACTGGTCATCAGAACTGAAGACGAAGTAAGAAAGCAGGCTGAACAGGTGTACCACTCACCTGATCGTAGGCTGGTGCATCGATACATAAGACGGTATAACAAGAGGGCCACAGTAGAGAACATTGGTGGTGCCCCTGATGTTTGGCCTTCAACATGTTTGCAGCATAGATGGGTGACCACCGAAATGATACGAAATTACATGTAGTCGGGTGAGATCTGCATGGACATGAAAGATTCAGATGAAACCCGAAAACAGCAAAGTTATCATAGAGATCTACCTTATTGTTGGCGCAGGGAGAAAGGTGTTCAGATCGCTGGCGTAGAGCAGAAGCCTTAGTTGTTATATATGTGGAAGTAAGAATCACCTGAGAGACTTCTACCCAGAGGAAAGGCAGAGAAAGAGAGAGAGTGGACAAAAGGTGATGCAGTGATAATAAAAGTAGATGATAATAGTTGACGTTTCCAGAGCATCATCGGTTGCAGCTGCGAGGATGGCGGAAGAGATCGCTTTGAGCTCAATGTCTGAAGCCGATGACCAGGGATCCCCTTTCCCGGTTATAGCCAATAGTAATACTCCATTGAGATGGAGGATGAACAAGGGAGTATGAACAGTCGTGGACAGTGGGAGTTCTCCATAAAAAGTGAATTCAATACGAAGGCGAATAAGACATGCGAGGAGTAGTCCCTTTGCGAGGGGTTTGAATGAATTGCTGGAAGGTGAATAAAAAGTGGAGATTGAAGAGGAAGTGGATTTCCATTATTTGGATCTATTAGTGACAGATTGCTAACAAGAATCAATTTAAGAGCTATAAAAGTGAAAGGTGGGCTGGATTGTAAAGTATTCTGATGAAATCGAGGTGTGTAGCTGTACTGGCGTTATTTGTTTAGTGTTATTTTATTAATACCTGTTTATTTGATAATAAGAACAACTTATTGGAAGTGTCAACATAATCTTAACTGATTGGAAGTGTTAATGTGTACATGTTTTGTGCTGGTGTAAAATATGGGTTACAGTAAATAGTCTGCTGAATACCAAGGATTTCCTTGTCAGTTGCTTGACCTTAACCAGTTGAGCATGTCCCTTGGTGGTTGACGATATATGTATCTCTGATCAAGAGCAGGAGTAGTGGGGGAGCATCATAGCTTTGTGTTTAGGGGAATTCTTTGGGGTTTGAATAATTCACCCCTGGAAACATAGATGTTTTGTTCATCATCCTTAAACAACACTCATTCAGGGACCTTTCTGAGCGGAATGGGCTACTCGACCTGAAGAAAATTCTAACTGGGTCCCACCTGCAAGATCATGCGCAGTTTATCCTGATATGAGGTTGCTATGTTGCGTACTTATGGTTGTGTGTGATGCATGTGCCTGGTGTACCCTTATCAGATGTGTAGTCATGATGGGTATATTGGGCTTCGTAAATTTTACTCGTGTCACTTTGATGGCATGCACTGCTTCAATGATAATAATAATAATAATAATAATAATAATAATAATAATAATAATAATAATAATAATAATAATAATAATAATAATGAGAGCACTATACTGGCAGCACAAGACCAAGCTTTGGCCACGAATTGGAGGGTCAACCTTAGTAATGAGCAAGTGTCTCCGCCGTGCCGCATCTGCAATAGAGTTGCACATATCATGAAGGAATGTCCTAGACTTGTCCCAAACCACTACAGCTTGTGGCGACACGATCAAGTAGCGGAAGTGCTACATTGGAAGCTGTGCGAAAAGTGGGGGCTAGAGAAAGGAAAGACGTGGTATGAGCACAAACTGCAGAGAGTGCAGGAGTCGGAGACTAACAAAGTCCTCTGGGATTTCCCAATCCAAACAGATCAGGTGTTAGAGCATAACAACCAGACCTAGTGGTGGTGGACAACGTGCACCACATATGTTATCTAGTTGATGTTGCATGCCACTTTGACCTACGAACAGTCAAGAACGAAAGCGAAAAGATAGATAAATATAATCCTTTTAAGTACGAAATAGCCCGGCTATGGAAAATTAAGAAGGTGAAGATAGTGCCAATTATTGTTGGGTCCTTGAGAACAGTATCAGAAGACATCAAGAGGAATATAAAGGAAATTGGAATAGAGTGCCCAGTAAAACTGTTACAAAAGGTTTGCTTCCTTTGGCACGGCCAGAATAATCAGGAAAGTATTAGATAGCTGAAAGGAACGGATAGCATGGTACCGTAGGCTGCAGGGTGTAAGCCCGCTACGCAGGCAAGACTCCAGGAGCTCCAACAAAACCTGTGATAAAGAGAAATAATGATAATAATGATAATTCCAGTTACTTTGCCATCAGAAACCATTCATACAAACTGCAATTTGTTACAAATACAACGAGTGGGCACGGATACCTGTGGAGATACACATAGCGCAGTGAGACAACAGTTTATACTCGGACGTTTTTAATATATTTATTAAACGCGATGAGCTGCCAGAATAATTAGCAATCCGGACAAAATTGTTCAGCGGAATTTCGCTAGTCTTTAGGTTATTACTTTAGTTCGACTTTGCCTTACTTTCCGGGTAGATGATATAATTACCAGTTGAGCATTGGGGTCGATGTAATTGACTATCCCCCTCCTCACAAATTCCATGCTTTACGCCTGTAGTAGAAAGGATTATCCTCCTCCGCTTCCTCCTCCTCCTCCTCCTCGTCCTCGTCGTCGTCGTCATCGTCGTCGTCATCGTCGTCATCACCATAATCTTGGCAATGATAAAATAATAATGATTATGATGATAATGATGATAAAAAGGTCTCGAGGATTTAGCGTTAGGTTTTTGTATCTCAAATAAAATACATAAAAATGGGTGCATGTTCCTACGCACGCGCGAGCGCACACATTTATGCGTGAATGCGCGCGTGTGTGTGTATATATATAATATATATATATATATATATA
>NC_069004.1:16890545-16891747 GCF_001194135.2 Octopus bimaculoides
ATATATATATATATATAAATGCACTGATTCTATAAAATAAAATAAACACAAAAACGTCTTCGAGAAAAAGACGAGGTTGGAATAGAACGACCCCCTCACATCCCCTCAGGAAATATCAAGTCACCTAGCGAGACCGACTGCCCTTCCAGCTGCCAGAAAGACAGTAATATTAAGAAGATCCAAAATTTATGACTTTCTCCTTTTGATAAAGCTAAACTCGGTGCAAACCCCTCCTCATACCTTTGAACACAGGCCACACCCTAATCAACTTCGGCGGTGTGTGCATGTTTCTTTGTTTCTGTGTAAGTGCGTGCGTGCGTGTGTGTGTGCGTGTATGTATGTATGTGTGTGTGCATTTGCGTATGTGTGCGTATGAGTATATGTGTTTTGCGCAAGTGTAGTGTATTTATACGCAGATATACGTATATACATATATACTCATACGCACACATGTATGTGAGTGAATATTGTACGAATGTATAAGCATGTGAACATGAATAAGCAAATGATAAAAAAAAAAAGAGATTAAAAAAGTTATACATATTTTTTAATCTCTTTTTTTATCATTCGTTTCAGACTGTGGTCATGCTGGGGCACCACCTTGAATATTTTGTCGAATGAATCGACCTCAGAACTTCTTTTCTTAAAGCCGCTACTTATTCTATCGGTCTTTGTTTGCCGAGCGGCTAAGTTACTAGGACGTAAACACACCAGCACCGGTTGTCAAGCATTGATGGGGCACACAGACACAGACACAGACACATACATACACATATACACATATATTGTATCTTTTCTGTTTGGCTGCCGCTTTTCAATTTCTTTAATTTTTGTCCCAACCGATTTTATATCCTCTGATGTATTTTTGTATAGTAATCAGTGACATGAAATTCATGTGTGTGATTCTCCTTAGCAAAAGAAAAAAAATTGCGTACATTCAAAACTATTTGTATTATCTCAGAAACTACCTGTAACTGTATCATTTTATTCTTTGTTCCTTGGGGCTGGCCAGATTGGAGCAATCTCGAGTATAACCAGCCGAAACTGCAAAGATAATCTGGAACTCGACTGAGGAAAGAAAACTCTTGTTTTCTTTGTATCGTCTATCTGGATGTTTTGTTATCCCTTTTTTGTATCACCTAACTGTCTGGTTGTTTTGCGTTCTTGTCCCATTTTGTATTTTAAATATATATATAAATATA
>NC_069004.1:16892122-16894842 GCF_001194135.2 Octopus bimaculoides
AGGAGGTGTAATATACATCAACAGAAAATCAGAAAATTACTTGTCGATTTCAAGAAAGCTCCGGGGATACTTGTACCAACGAGCAAAAGATATAACATTTACACTGTTGATATTGAGTAATATAAGTCTATGATTAGGAAGGAATTACGCAGCAAATATAGACACGCTAGTAATGACGTACTAAAAAGAATTAACAATACAGGGCTACAAATCGTCCCTCGAAAACCCCGGATTATGCTTAAGGACCATAAACCTAACTTTCTTATTGACTCCTCAGATTGATTTGTCCTTCTAAATCCGATATAGGCATTATATATATAAAAAAAAATCATTGATAGGGTAATACCCGTCCTTAAGTCCAAAATTAGAATAGCCCTCTGGTCCGATACCCAAGAAGTGGTTAGATGGCTTAAGCTTCCAGAAATTAGTAAGAATAGTAAATTCTTACAACTAGGTATAGAGAGCTATTATGCCACTATTAACCCGATCGTTCTTAATCAAGCCCGGATTTAAAGCATGAAAAATTCCGATTTGTCCCAACGCGAAATAGATATACTTACTGCGTGAGCCACTCTAGTAGATTCTGATGGTAGATTATGAAGTAGATTAGATAGGGAGAATGCATTTGATATAGGAATGGGCTCATATGATTCTGCTCAGGCCAGTGACGTAGTCGGAATATATATCCTTTCATAAATCTAGTCTTCCTTTCCGGAAGTAACAGGAGGTCTATATAGGGGTGACGTAGCAAAGTACAGTTCGAAAGGCATAGGAAAAATTTCTTTAGACTTATCAGAATTTAGGATTAAACACTACTATGGGTTAAGATTATCGTAGAGTGAATTTTCTTGACGCTACCTTCTGTCTTGATACTGGATTATTTGAACCATTTCATAAGTCAAATGATCATATTAAGTTCATTAACGTAGCATCCAACCAACCAACCAACCACCCTCGATTATATGGGGACTAGTTAAAAATATTTCTACAAGAATTTCTAGATTATCCGCTAATAATAAAAGTTTCGAATCTCATGCAACTTATTATAATGCTGCTCTAGCTAGGGTTGGGTACCGTGAAAAAAATTCAGTATATACAAGAAGCAGACATACACAAAACTGGCAATTTCTCCAACTGTGATACATATTGTATACCATCACAACGTCACGGTTTGATAACTCACTCAGATAAAGAATACAGGCCAGGAAGAATTGGTTATATCAATGAATTACCAACGAAAACTCATAGACACACGCGACAAAATAATCCAACTCGATCAAATAAATCTGACAACAGATATGGGAATCAGGATGTCCTCTGGTTTAACCCGATTTTCGGTTCGCATGTTTCAACCAAGATCGCTGGAAAATCTTTTGCTGCTTTGGACAAGGGTTTTCCTAAATCTAATTGGTATCATGCTATTTTTAATCGACACACTGTGGCGGTATCCTATGCCAACTCTGCTAATTTGGAGTAGCTTATGCATCGCATAAACAATAGCAAAATGCGGCAAAGGTTCAGTAACCCAACTACTGGATCTAGCGAACATTTGCATCAAAATACCTACCAAGGAGATGTAAACCGCAATGATAAACACCAATTACGATCAATTTGTAGTACTAGAAATACTTATGATTCAGCTAACACGGTAACAACGCCGGTAAATGGAGTTGAGACTGTCTTATACACAAATAAATACGATAAATGCTCATGCAAGAGAAAAATCAAAATGTCCTTTGATGAATCTTTGAGTACAACATCAGCATCGCCGCAGCTCTAAGCTGAAACTATAAAAATAAATAAATAAATAAATAAATGTACCGTGCACACAAGGGGAAGGCCGTATGTTTACATTGGGCAGACGGCTGATCCATTTAAGAATCGTTATCTTAACCATGTTGCCAGACATTCAATATCTTTGGCAGATTTTGTAAGGCGACCGAAGGAGGATAAAATGAAGTACAGTATAAGTTGATCCATAGTAAGGTACACGAAACCATACAATATAATTTCCAGGAGATTCCGTCTCTGCTCCGAGGAATCCCTGTCTATTCTGTGGACTAACGAGAAGATCATTAATAGAATTTCTTAACGACTCTCGAGATGCCTACACGCATATAAATGTACTTTCGCACAATAAAGTGGGAATGAATTTTGAGTAAACGTTAACATAATTTAATTTACTTGAAGGTATGGATGACTTAAGTTTACTTGTAACCTCCCCATTCTTACAAACACCAAGTAGATAGCTAACTCGCTTTGTGATCATAAGTGCATCAAACCTCACGTGTGCGTATGCTCACATTTTTGCGGATGTTTGTATGAGCGAGTGTACTCGTGCCATGCAGGTTGCCCGAGCGCGTTTATACATCCATATTTGTTAACTGTTATTTATATTACTTTTCTCGCTGGATTGTGTGTTAGTTTCTATTTTTGCCATCTGTGATTTTATATTTGATCTTCTTTATAAATGAAGATATTTCCTCCGTCTGGCTGCTTTTCTTTCTACAAAACGTTAAGTTACATTGTGGAACAGTGATTTTAACGAGTTGTATCTATTTATCACTCGACGACATACACCAGCACCACCGGATGCTCCTAAGCCAGTTTTGAGTGCCCCTCCCATGAGGAATCAATGGTAGATGTGTCGCAACAATTGTCGTGATTAATAATAAAATCTCGTATATTCCATCTTCCATCTTTCATTTGCCATATATATA
>NC_069004.1:16896348-16897101 GCF_001194135.2 Octopus bimaculoides
TATATATATATATATACGTATATATATATACGTATATATGTATGTATGTATATATATAGGCTTATTTTGACTATATATATGTATATATATATATATATATGTATGTGTGTGTATGTGTGTCTGTGTGTGTGTCTGTGTCTGTGTTTGTACCCCCACCATCGCTTGACAACCGATGTTGCTGTGTTCACGCCCCTGCAACTTGGCCATTTGGCAAAACAAACCGATAGAATAAGTACTAGACTTACAAAAAATAAATCCTGGGGTCGATTTCTTCGACTAAAGGCAGTGCACCAGCGTGGCCGCAGTCACATGACTAAAACAAGTAAATATATATTAACTGTTAAAAGGAAAAGATTGACAATCACTTCGAAGTTTCGGCTTGCTCGCCTTCATCTGTTAATAAATATGCGTTTTACTAAAAGTATTGAGTAATCCTTCAGTTTCATGTTAAATTGCTTTTATATATAACTTGAAAGAAAACAAGCATTAATACCTGTACTTCTATCTATCTATCTATCTATCTATCTATCTATCTATCTATCTATCTATCTATCTATCTATCTATCCATCTATCTATCTATCTATCTATCTATCTATCTATCTCAGTAACTCTCTTTCCCCCACCATCTCCCTTTACTTGTTTCAGTCATTTGACTGCAGCCATGCTGGAGCACCGTCTTCTTTGTAAGCCTAGTACTTATTCTATCGGTCTCTTTTGCCGAACCGCTAGTTTACGGGATGTAAACACACCAG
>NC_069004.1:16897111-16899796 GCF_001194135.2 Octopus bimaculoides
GACAGGCTTCTTTTATTTTCCGTCTACCAAATCCACTCACAAGGCTTTGGTCGGCCCGAGGCTATAGTAAAAGATATTTACCCAAGGTCCCAGGCCGTGGGCTGTATATATATACACACGCATGCATACATACACATATATACATATATACGTCAGGTGTCGAAATGATCGCAGAGCAACGTAAAATGAAGTGTTTTGCTCAAGAACACATCGCACCATCCGATCTCGGAATTGAAATCACGATCGACCGCGACACCCTAACCACTTGGCTATATACATACACACACGTATATACATGTATGTATGTATGTATGTATGTATGTATGTATGTATATGTATACGCACACACGCACACACACACACACATATATATATATGTATATGTATACACACACACACACATATACACATGCATTCACACACATACACACACATCTGTATATTTGTAAATCTGATATACAAAAACGAGTTATTTGGTATTTTTCTAACATTCGGTAAAGATGTTCCGTTAATGTTTTAGTTTTTATTTTCGTTGGGGTGGGGCAAAGGAAGACGGGATGGGGCAGAAAGAACAATACGACGAAAGAGAGAATGATTGAAGAGAAGGTATCTGAAAGTAAAGTGTGAAACAACAATAAAGAAAAACAGGAAAAGAGAACGGGGAAATCACAACAGCCGAGATTGAAGAGAAGAGAAATAAAGGGAAAAACTAGTATAGAAAAGAAGAAAGAAGTGAATGAGGCAAAAATGAAAAATACAGACCAAAATATAAAATTAAGAAAGGAGAATATATAGGAAAGAAGGAAGGATGAAAACGAAAGAAGACTGAAGAAATAAGTAGAATGGAAGAAAAGAATGAAAATTGTAAACAAGAAGAATAGTAATAAAATGTTTAAAAGAAATGAATTAAAAGTATAATCCACAAGGGAAAAAGCGACGGTTTTAAAGATGAAGAAAAGGGTTAATGATATAGAAAACAAAGAAGATTTGGAAATGGAAGAAAGATAAGAGAAGGAAAGAATTGATGATTTAACGAACAAGGTAAATAAATAAATAAGTAAATAAATAAAGACTCGGGAGGAAGGCGAAAAAGAGTGACTATTACATTCGAAATCAAAAGCTTAAAAAATAAAACAAAAGAGAAAACAAACCAAAGTTAGATATAGTTTATTTAAGAAGCCAAGATATTGTTGAAATTGTTTTCAATGCCAGCAGGACGGTAGACGAGATGGGGAGCAAACACTAGAAACTCGTCTGGTTAGAACTATGACACCAGCTGTTCAAAGGTCCAGCAGTCATTTTGTTTAACAACAGAGAGTTTGTTTTGAGACGTAAGGTTTTTTTTTCTGGCGCTCTTGTTCAACTGCAGGATACATATCTGCTAGTAGAGGGCAGACAGGTCGTTCATCTCCAACAGGGAATAGTTGTAGTTGATTTTGGAGCTGTCTTTTGCGTGTTTTCTTTGTTATATTGGAAGAATAAAAATCTTTAGAGAAGAAATTTCTGAAAGGAATTCTTATTCTTTAAAGAAAAACAAAAAATCTTTAGAAGAAAACGTGGTTGTTGTTCGTACAGATAATGTTCCTGTTGCGTTTAGTAGGGAGTCGTATAAGTGACGGAGATCAGTGAACATGTAATGCTGTTCTTTTCTTTTAACCCTAGGTAATCTCTGAATGAGTAGAATCATGAGCAAAGACACTCTAACCACGACTATTCCGTCTTTCTATATGTTAGGGACTACACCGATCAGTGTATTCCTTTTTATTTAAGTCGGCAGTGTAATTTGAAGGAGATTTTGCTGCTATTTGTAGCATGATGAGCCTTCGCATAGAGATTCATTCATTGACTTAGAAAAAACGTTGTTGTTAGCTCCTGGTTAACTCTGGTCAAGCAGAATAGTGATCAAAGACATTCCAACCGTGACCACCACATGATTTTAAGGGCCTCTAGGACTTATTATCCAACGTATTCTTTATTTAAGACTGTGGGGAGGGATTCGATGGAGATACGGTTGCTATTTCTACCAAGTCGAGCGACCGGGAAGAAGTTCGTTCATCGTCATAGTGGAAAGGATGTGGGTGCGATAATTGACGCCGGTAGTGGTGGTAGCGATGTTATTGATACTGATAGTAATCCTTTCTACCATAGCCATAAGACCTGAAATTTGGGGAGGGGGGATAGTCGATTACATCGACCCCAGTACTCAACTGGCACCCCGAAAGGATGAAAGGCAAAGTTGACCTCGGTGGAATTTGAACTCAGAACGTAGCAACGGGCGAAATACCACTAAGCATTTCGTCCAGCGTGCTAACGATTCTGCCAGCTCACCGCCTTAATAATTAATTCGTTTTATTGGCCACAAGGGCTAATATCAATTAGAAACATATAAGGACAAAGACAGGACGAAGGTTACAAAAGGTTTTGTCCGAAAAGGTAGGAAAGTTCGTCTAAACAGAGGAAGAAAACGGAGAAAGATATAATGAATAAATAGATAAATAAATAGATAAATAAATAAGTAGAAACCCCCGAAAGGGGAGGCGCTTCGAAAAAGGAAAGGTTACACGTGGAAAAACCCATGAAGCCACGGGAGCCTGGTCAGAAAAAAATAAGAAAGGGGTATAGAGCCCTTTCTCCCTTAATAATGATGGTAATAATGATAATAGTGTTGAGAAGGTGACGGCAGTG
>NC_069004.1:16902088-16903119 GCF_001194135.2 Octopus bimaculoides
TATATATTTATATATATGCATATATGAGTACAGGATGTCACCAACAGTAAACAACATGAAATACGAAAGCAAATGAGTTCAATAAGCAAACAACGAGAGAAACAAATGGAAAATAGGACAAGTAACATAATGAACGAGCCTTCATCAGTTGTCGGCTGTCTATCTACTCCTCATTTCGAGCATTGAACAACAATTGGAGTCTTCGAAGACAGTTGCTCCCATGAGTACCAAAATATAATTTGGGATTTATGGAGGATCAAAGTTGGGAACAAAAACAAGGCAGTGGAGACATACAAGGAAGCCGAACGAAAACAAACAAGGAGGGTCGTTAGACCAGAAGAAGAGTAAATTAGCGAACGCTGGAGAAATAATTTCTTTCACAAGAGGAAAGATAGAAGCAAGAGATAGGATAGTCCAGTCCTGAAAGAAAAGAAAGATGATCACGTGAGGAAAAGAAAAATGGACGATAGTCACGTGTAAGCAACGAGAGAGAGAAAAGGAGAAAGAGGGGAGAGAGAAAGACAGATAGAAAACAGTGAAGGGGAAAAAAGGGAATTAGAGAAAAGGATGAGAGAGAAAACGATAAGGGAGAAAACAGTATAGAGTGGAGTCGCATCAAAAAGATTTAGATAAACTTACGGTGCACACAAAGCTGTGGAAATTCGTTGCTAGGACAACAAACATGAGGACAAGGCAAACATCTTTGTACACTATATTCTTAGACACTATATGTCTATATACCTTACTTTATCCTTAAAGCCACTCCTTAACTTACCCCCTCACTCAATTTACCTCTTTTTCTATTTATAATAATAATAAAGGAGAAAATAAGTAAAAACGGAGAAGCAATTGTTAACACTGCAATTAAAGTAGTATGTACCTACGGTGTCTAGAAAGATAAAAATGTGAATTTTTAAGGGCTAATATAAAGTTAGATCAAAAGTAAATGTAGGGGAGATAAATAAAAGGAGAAAGATGAGTGAAAAAAAAATTTGGATAGGGATGTGTGGGTTATACAGAAGGTGTATTTT
>NC_069004.1:16903472-16906708 GCF_001194135.2 Octopus bimaculoides
GCGTGGCACCTTGGGCAAGTGTCTTCTACTATAGCCTCGGGTCGACCAAAGCCTTGTGATGTGTATATGTGTCTCTGTGTACATATGCCAGTAGTAAAATATACATAATTATAAGGTAGAGTAACTAATAACATAAACAAGTAATTGTTAGAATGGGTATGTTGAGAGGTGGGGAGAGAGGTACAAGAAAGGGAGTACATGGACACAGTATACAAATAAAGTACAAAATTGTATAGGTATATTACATACTAAGGAAAGATATAAGTATCCAAGCGTGCGGAGGGAAAAGTATAGGGAGACATAGATAAAGTGATGGTCCAATATACAGGGAGTCATGCAGTTGTCAGGCGGAAATATTAAAGAAAATATGTATAAAGATAGTATAAGATATAGTAATGTAAATGGGATGTGGGGAGTAATTATATTACATACTAAAGGGTAATATATAGATATATTTAAAAATATATCAAACTAAGAAAAAGGTGAGTGAAGAGTTATTTTAGATTAATGAATAGAAATTTGGTCGTGTTTACACGAGTAAATCTTTTCATCCTTAGTGTTAACCAAATTTAAATTCATTCTCATTATGTTATAGCTTTATTCTAAACATAACCTGCAAATTTTATAATTATTTCTAAGAAAAAGATAGGATTTCCCAAGAAATGGAGAAATTAATATTGTTTCTTTTGAGGTGCTAATTTTTTCTAGATAGTCCTGTACTATTCTCTTTTCGACGGTCCCTTAGAAATTCTCGATTTAATTGAGTTTTGGCGTGCAGCCTACATATATGTATCTAGAGGAGTTCTGAGTTATGATAGTTGCTTTGTATACAACTTCTTTCATTTTACAATTTCTATCTACTTCACAGGCGTTAGGATCTCGACAATTACAATTTGAATTTGTGGGTGGTGTTATATCTATATTTTGTAGGATTAATAGAGTTATGGTTATTAGAACTATTGTTGTTGTTACTTGTAGGATTATGAGATGTATTATTAATAGAATTATCATTGGACGTACTAGGTACAGTTTTAGTAGTTTTTTTTTTATCTTATAGAATAGATCCAGCTTCTTATTGTTAAAAGAAGAAATTATCCTAAAAAGATTTAGAGAAACTTCATTCCATAAATTCATCGTAGATTATATACAAGTGCTACTTTCATATTTCCGCAAATCTACACTTGTAAACTCTCAACAAAGTATGAAGAATCAACATTAGAAGACATTTTGGGAAACCTCCACTTAAAGGACGAATGCACATTCAACCTTTATACACATGTATTACTATTATATATGTATATGTGTATATATATATATATATATATATATATATATCATAAGATTTTTAAACTTTTAAATTTTCATTTTCATATTTAAAAGTTTAAAAATCTTATGATATAAATATAAACTGTGAGAACGACCCTTAAGGAATCTAATTAATGATCTCCTAAGGTAAGTTCTTATGCTATATTGGTAACGGTTGCCACATCCTCTGGAAAAAAATTATTATATATATATATATATACGCACACATAATATATATATATATACATACACACACACGCACGTACACGCACGCACACATATGCACACATATGCACACACACATGTTCGTATATGCATGTGAATGTACGGATGTATTTGTATGTGTTATATACTCGTATATGTCCAACTCGGCTCTTTCCTGGTGTTCCGAATGTCATAATACCTTGATTCAAACGAATCCTACAATGAATTATATATACAGGTTGTTTCAAAAATTTGATATCATTTGAGAAGTAAATATCACAGAAACTACATTGTCAAAGTAAACGAATCTAAACAAGCTTAATGATTTATTCCTCAAAATTTGAATGAGAAATTCAAATGTATGTGGTTTCCATGAACGATTTCACAAATGTTCAATATGCGCACCGCCCGAGACACGGCATACGTCAAGTCGGTAGTCCATCTCCTCCCAAACACGCAGCAGCATGTTTTGGGTAACAGTCTCCAGTGCGGTAGAGAGTTCCATTAGATTTGCAGGAAGAGTGGGGACATAGACCAGGCCCTTCATAAAGTCCCAGAGAAAAAAAATCGCTAGGTGTCAGGTCAGGTGGACGTGGCGGCCATTTTTACAGCACATTGTCTTCATCACCAGCACACCCGATCCATCTCCCTTACAGATTGTCATTGAGATAAGCCCGCACGGAGAAATCTGGATTTTCAGACTTGTTCTTACGGACTTGGGGCTTCGCAAGAGTTTTTGGCGAACCCGCTCGACCGTCTCTTCCGATATTAGTGGTCGTCCAGATCCTTTTGCCCTGCACAGAGAGCCTTCCTCTTTGAATTTTTTGTGCCATGTTCAAATATGCATTGCCGTTGGTGACTTTTTAGAGAACTCTCTCACAAATTCACGCTGCAGTCTTGTTCGACTGTGTTCGAGCATACTCCAACACACAAAAACGCCATTTCTCTTCCAGTGAATGCCATTTCTATACCTGAAAAGATAAACATAATCAAACATTTGACATAAAATTTTGACCTGTTTCTACACATGCTGTTAAAATTTGAAGTTATTTGAACAAGAACTGGCAAAGTTATTAGATTGCAATATGATATCAAATTTTTAATCCTTTATTTGTTGCGGTCATGCTGGGGCACCACTTCGAAGAATTTTGGAGGAACGAATCGACCCCAGTACTTATTACTTTTTTGGTAAAGCCTGGTACTTATTCTATCAGTCTCTTATTGTCGAACCGCTAAGTTACGGGGACGTAAACACACCAACACCAGTTGTCAAGCGGTGGTGGGGCACAAACACATACACATATACACACATATACACATTACAAGGCTTTGGTTGACCTGAGGCTATAGTAGAAGACATTTGCCCAAGATGCCAAGCAGTGGAACTGAACCCGGAACCATGCGGTTGGGAAGCAAGCTTCTTATCACACAGCCACGACTGAGAGAGAGAGAGAGAGAGAGAGAGAGAGAGAGAGAGAGAGAGAGAGAGACAGAGAGAGGGAGAGAGAGTAGTAGATGTGTATGAGATTTTTTTCTCTCTTCATTTCTTTCTGTCTCCATTTTTTCCCCTCATCCCTTTCTGTTGAAGAGCGTAGGCTCGAAACATCAAAGACTTTTCCATTCTTCCAAGTGTCAACCTCATACGCCAGCTTGTTTTTCCTTCACCTGTCTTTGTATATACTTTCAACCGTATACAAAGATGCATACGTATGTAAGTTTATCGTAAA
>NC_069004.1:16907198-16907727 GCF_001194135.2 Octopus bimaculoides
ATATATATATATATATATATATATATATATATACGTATGTGCTGAGGGGCAGGCGGGGGGTGTGTGTGTAGGTGGGTAAAACAGAAAAAACAGAGTGAGAGAGGAAAGAAGAATGGGAGTTAATTTGGTGCCACTAATCTTAATTGACGTATGTGTGTGTTTGTTTGTGTGTGTATGCGTGTGTAAGCTTTGTACATACATATACTATGCTTACACATACATGCAAACACGTATACACACACAAACAAATCAAGATTGGTGGTGCCAGTCTAACTCCCCTCCTATTTATTTTTCTCACTCTGTCTTCTTCTTACCAAACTAGACTTTTTGCCTCTTAGTGCCTATATACATATACATACATACATGCATACATACATACATACATACACACACATACATAATACATACATACATATGTATATATACATACGTACACACACACACACATATATATACACACATACATACACACACACAGACACACAAATATATATACAAATATATATATATACACATACATAAATTCATA
>NC_069004.1:16908987-16909918 GCF_001194135.2 Octopus bimaculoides
ACACACACACACACACACACACACACACACACACACACACACACACAGACACACATATATATATTTATATTTTTATTGCTTTATATATTTTTACATATTTTTTCTGTATTTTACCTTTCACTCTGCATTTTTCTTGTGCATGTGCATATATGAACATGTATATGAACATTTTTGCGCGCGTATGGGTATCTATACGTGTGTGTGTGTGTGTGTGTGCGTGCGTGTATGTGCACGTGTAGATATGTATATATGTACATGTATATGTACATGTGTATGGTTGTATATATATGTGGGTATACATGCATGTGTTTCACGCGAGTGTGAGTGAGCATATGCATATATAGCATGTGCGTACTTTAGACGTGTATTTGAATATAATTGTGTGCGTATGGGTATGTGCACGTGTGTGTGTGTGTGTGTGCGTGCGTGTGTGTGCGGATATGTATATGTGTACATGTATGGTTGCATATATATGTGCATATATAGGCCTATGTGTGGATGTGCATATATGTGTTTCATGTGCATATAGGCACATGTACATGGGTGTACGTGCTCGTATGTATATGTATGTATGTACATGCGCGCATACGCGATTTCTATGAGCATTTTTACTTTTTTATTTTCTCCCCTTCGGTTTTTTCCCCTTATTTAACGGTCATTCTAATAGCTCCTTTATCTTAATAACGATGAATTACATAGTAATTTCCCTTTGTTTAACGGTCCTTTTCATAGCATTTTTTGATTGCATTGATAACTGACGAGATGCCGGAGCAGATTTCTGCCCCAACATCCGAAACTCGGTGTCTTAGTATGGCAACCAAATAATTGTCACATATTATATTACAGATAAATTCGTCTATTTACATAATATCGAGGTCTCATGCATTATTTTGTTATCATACCATTACTATATATATATATATATATATAT
>NC_069004.1:16910430-16911391 GCF_001194135.2 Octopus bimaculoides
ATATATATATATATATATATATATATATATATATATATATATATATATATACATATACATATTATACATGCATATACACACATGTATGTATACATATAAATTTAGATGTATACATGTATATGTTACCGGTCATCTGACCTTGTTTAAATTTCTGTTTCTTCTCACTCCCTTGTGTTTCTTTTCCTTTTTCCTCCTTTTAATCTTGATTTCTCTCAACAGTCATATTCTCCATACCTACTGTGCTCTCTACGCATTCTGATTGAATCTTCCATGCATTACCATGTACCGCCTTGTGACAATGTAAACTTTCACTTATCAAGATATCCTTGGTTTGAAGAGTAGCCTACGATATACACCTCACTTGGATATTTATCACTTCCGAGGTTCGGGTTGCTACGAAACATATGTAGCCCGGATCTTATCTACTCCATTCATTAACTCATGTATTCTTATTCGCATACCGTGAAATACAAAAAGAACTTTTTTCAGTTTATCGTATTTCGATAAGAAAAAAATTCACAACCTTCCGTCTCAAACCACTCTTGTCCCTGAAAACTGATTTTAATATTTACTACGGATTGCTTAAAGCCAACTTTCTTCTTACACCTCGATCTATCTATCTATCTATCTATCTATCTATCTATCTATCTATCTATCTATCTATCTATCTATCTATCTATCTAGAAATTGCTACTGCAGAGGAGAAAAACTGGGAAGGGGGAAAAAAAGTCGAAGTCCTCCTCCATATCACTGAAGAGGAGTGCCAAAAGATCCCCACACACATCCAACTGGCAAAGGACCACAAGTTATATGTAGTGGTGGAAGGAAGGCGGCCACGTTGTTATGTATGCGGCAGCGAGGCACACCTCAAGGACAGTTGCCCAACCGCCGCCAACCAAAAAAAGCAACAAGGGCAACCACCAAAACCCGGAAAAAAAACCCTACTACCAACACCACCATC
>NC_069004.1:16917586-16918618 GCF_001194135.2 Octopus bimaculoides
GTACCATTTGAGTACTGGAGTCAATGTAATAGATTTATTCCTTATCCCGAATTTGCTCGCCTTCTACCAAAATTTGAAACCATTATTCTAAGGATTAGATTATCGGACTAACTGCATCTCAATATTGAGTTCCTTCACGAAGGCGGCGAGTTAGCAGAATCGTTAGCACGTCAGGCAAAATGCTTTGCGGTATTTCGTCCGTCTTTAATTTCTGAGTTCAAATTCCGCCGAGGTCGACTTTGCCTTTCATCCTTTCGGGGTCGATAAAATTAGTACCAGTTACGCACTGGAGTCTACGTAATCGACTTAATCCCTTTCCCCAAATTTTAGGCTTTGTGCTTCCAGTAGAAAGGATTTATTTAGTTCCTTCATACTCCAATCCCACCGGGGTTAATGTAGCCTTTCATCGTTCTAGAGATTTTGTCAAATTTTAGGTGAGGAATAGGACTAAGGGTTATCTTTTAAAGAGAGTATCCACTGTACAGCCATGGGTCACTCCTTAATTCTCCGGTCTCTTAACTGATGTACCAACTTAACCACACCTTATATGACCCTGGTTTTGTGTGTGTGTGTGTTTGGCTATTCGTAGCAGCTAGTAGATTAGTAGTAGATTAGTAGTAGATTAGTAGATTAGTAGATTAGTAGTAGATTAGTAGATTAGTAGTAGATTAGTAGATTAGTAGTAGTAGATTAGTAGTAGATTAGTAGATTAGTAGTAGATTAGTAGATTAGTAGTAGATTAGTAGAGTAGTAGATTAGTAGATTAGTAGTAGATTAGTAGAGTAGTAGATTAGTAGTAGATTAGTAGATTAGTAGAGTAGTAGATTAGTAGAGTAGTAGATTAGTAGTAGATTAGTAGAGTAGTAGAGTAGTAGATTAGTAGAGTAGTAGATTAGTAGTAGATTAGTAGTAGATTAGTAGATTAATAGTAGATTAGTAGTAGATTAGTAGTAGATTAGTAGAGTAGTAGATTAGTAGTAGATTAGTAGATTAGTAGAGTAGTAGATTAGTAGATTAGTAGTAGATTAGTAG
>NC_069004.1:16918970-16919734 GCF_001194135.2 Octopus bimaculoides
TAGTAGAGTAGTAGATTAGTAGAGTAGTAGATTAGTAGTAGATTAGTAGTAGATTAGTAGATTAATAGTAGATTAGTAGTAGATTAGTAGTAGATTAGTAGAGTAGTAGATTAGTAGTAGATTAGTAGATTAGTAGAGTAGTAGATTAGTAGATTAGTAGTAGATTAGTAGTAGATTAGTAGATTAGTAGTAGATTAGTAGATTAGTAGTAGATTAGTAGATTAGTAGTAGATTAGTAGATTAGTAGATTAGAAGTAGATTAGTAGATTAGTAGTAGATTAGTGCCATAGAAGAAGGAGAGTATGGCGATGAAGCTGTAACAGTCTTCATCTACAGCAACAACACGGAATCATGGACGTTGGGGATCTTCTTCGGTTTAGATCTCACCTCAGGAGCCGACATTGGTGCCTCTTTAAAGTTGTCCAACAGGTTAGAAAGAGCAACAAATTCCCTCTCGAAACCTTCCTGGCAGCCTTTAAAACAAAAATGAACTCAATTAGACAATATAGTCAGGAGCACACTATGCCTGAAAAAAAAAAAAAAAAAGAGGTGGGACGGTCATGGCTGGAATGCGTTTGACAAAAGGTCTTCTCGATCAGATCAAAACCGAGGTTAAATAACCACCATTACCCTACCATCGCAACCACCATTATCATGACCATTATCAACATCAATATCATCATCACCAACATCTTCATCATCCCCATCATCATCATCACCACCATCATAACCACCACCACCAGCACCGCCATCGTCAACAACAA
>NC_069004.1:16919744-16922748 GCF_001194135.2 Octopus bimaculoides
TATATATATATATATATATATATATATATATACGTATATACATATGTATATATGTACATATAATATGTATGTGTGTGTGTGTGTGTGTGTGTGTGTGTGTGTATGTATAGGTGCATATGTATGTGTAAAACGATAGAAGGAAATCCGTGTCGGCGGCGTCGTTGTCCTTGTGACCGCCGCCGAAAGACCACCCTTAGTGGCGAGCGGCAAATAACAAGCTAGATGTCCCTTGTTTGAACATATGTCTTGTGATTCTAGCAGCCGGGGTGGGCTCAGGGGAAACTGTCCCTTCCCTTACAATTTACTAAGACCTGAAAAAAAAAAGGGGAAAAGAAAAGAAAAAAGACAATAGATACGATGTGTGTGAAGAGAACAGAGAAAAAAGAACCGAGAAAAATTATTAGAGAAATAGAGAAGTGGGAGGCGTTTGGGTGAGGGAGAGGAAGAAAGAAAGATTAAGTTAAAGGAAAGATAGAGTAAGACTGAGAGAGAAAAAGAGAGATAGGGAGAGGTGGAGGAAGAGAGGGACTAAAAAAGGCATAATACGGAGTGGTGAAAGAAGAGGAAAAAGAAATAAGACAAAAGAATAGAAACAAGGGGAGTAAGTAAAGGAGGGAAAAAGAAGAGGTTTGCAACAAGAACATTAGTCGAAAGGAGAAAGAACAAGATAGAAAAAAATTAGAGAAATAATAAAAGAAAAAGTGAATGAGATAGGGAAGAATGAGCAAAAGAAATAGGGAGAGTAAAAGAGAGAATGAAAGTGAAGAAAACGAAGGGAGACAGTGAAAGAAAGAGAGAAAGAGACGTGAGAAGAGGAAAGTGAAAGAGAGGATGGGATAGTGAGAAGAGGAGGTCAAAGAGTAGACAGAGAAAAGAGGGGACAAAGACTCAGAGGGAAGAAGAGAAACAGAAAGATGAGAAAGAGTGAGAGAAAGAGGAGAGAGAGGGAGAGAAAGAGGGAGAGAAAGAGGAGAGAGGGAGAGAAAGAGAGAGATTGACAAATTGGGAAAATATTTTCTAATAAAGCTGCAATGAAAACACAAGAACTCTCATGTTACGGGAGACGACAATTAGTGTTTGCCATTCAACCAAGAGTAATTTGAGCGCGCACGCGCGTGTTTTGTTTAAGATCAACTCAGTTGACATTGATGAAATGGATTTATGATCAAAGATACTACAGCCGTAGCCATCCCATTTTCTGAGAGGTGTGCAGGTCCAGTGACACCAACAGCGTCTCCGACCAGCTCGGACAGAAATCTGAAGACGTATAAAGTTTTGTATAAGTAACAAAGCTGTATGATAGTGGTGTCAGACGCGGCGCGTAGACCATCATATAACTTGTTCGACATGCACATGTTGTTTTCATTCTTCTCTTCCGTTTTAATTTGACATGCGCATTCTGTTTTTATTCTTATCTTTTTACGAATTCAGTGTGCACATGTGCATTGTGTGTTCATTCTTCCTTTCTGGTTCCTACTCAAAACTGTTTTCAGATCACAACCATCTCACGAACTACGTTCGCGAGGAGTGCTTCGCGCTCCGATGGTTATGGAAAAATAAATTTTCATATCATGAATCAAATTCAAAGTAATTTCTAAGTTTTATTGCGATAAATAATAACAATGATGATGATGATGATGATGATAATAATAATCAATGATGATAATAATGAAGCGGGTGGAATCTCCCCATGTTCTGATTAATAATGATACATCTAGTAATGGTGTCACAATAAAAACACTAGTAATTGCGCAACCTGACAATCGCTACCTCATATGAGTGACAATGAAGAAACAAAATATTGTGAATAACAGTGGTAATGAAACTGAAGCCATTGATGGTGACAGTGTTGCACCCGGTAGGCTCAGAGATATTGGTCCGACTCCAGCCTGTCGATATCCAGAAAGGGACTAGCACACACGGCATAGATGGAGCAAACAAATTAATGCTGTGGTCATGGAGTGTTACTACCTGAGCAATCCTGTAGATGAAAATGGTACTCGAATTAGGGATTACAGACAACGTATGTATAATCATTGGAGAGAAAAGGAATTGTTTCAACTCACGGAACAGAGATTATGTGATCAAGCTAGAGCAATAAGAAAAAATCGGTGGTTCACAGAAGTAGAGCTCGAAGCTATCAAAAGACGGTCATGGATAATAGCAGCAGAGATAACAATGAAAATACAGTTCTTACTAATAAGAGTAATCTCATAGCACAGGAAAGGAGCAGTAGTAGTTTACTTGATGAGAGACATATAGATGGTCTAAAAGAAGACAACAAAACTAATGGAGACATTACAGATGAACAAAAGGCGATCTACGACAGAATAAAGGCAAAACTACAGGAGAACGGTAGCGACATTATTTGCAACCTTAAAAAGTTGATCGGTGGAAATTGAACCAAGAAACGAAAAACGTCAATCAAATTCTGAAATACATCAGAAAAAAGAACGTCACAGAAACAAATAATTTGATCAAGTGTTGTTGTAGCAGAAAACGTGGGTGTTGATGTCAAGAAAAAAAAAATATATAATGTGAGTGACAAAAGAAAAAAAATCCATGGTGGAAAAGAAGAATACAGGCGGGGTTAGATATGCTCTCGAAGGACATTTCTGTGTTAGACCGAAAAGAGAAAGGGGTGCTTGGAAGCGAACAAAAATACAGGGCACTGAAAAGTCAGTATAATATTGAAAGAAAGAGCCTGAAAGTAGTAATGGAGGATCTGAAACAGCGACTCGTTGCAAAGAAAGCAAAGATGGTAAGATACGACCAGCAGAATAGGTTATTCAGAATAGATCAGAAGAGATTCTATGAAGAAATAAATGGAGAGTGTACAGATGAAAAGTTGATACCAGATAACAATGAAAGTCAAAGGTTTTGGAGTGACATCTGGAGCAAAGACAAGGAGCACCAGAAAGATGCTGAATGGTTGCAAGAACTGAAACAAACAGTAGTCTGTCCAAAACAAGCAGAACTAGTCATTTCAGTTAGGGAAGTGAAG
>NC_069004.1:16922926-16929034 GCF_001194135.2 Octopus bimaculoides
AAAAAAAAAAAAAAAGAAATGAGCTACTGGAAGGCCCCGGGACCAGATGGCGTTCAAGGCTACTGGATCAAAAGATTTGGTGAATGTCATGCACGAATAGCTGCGCAACAACAACTATCGGTGGTACTGTTATTTATGACATCGTTCGTGCGTTTGTACTGGTTTTAGCTTTAGGGTTTTAGGGTTAGGGTTAGGGTTTTAGAGTTAGGGTTCGGGTTATGAGTAAAATACTCATAACCCTAACCCTAACCCTAACCCTAAAACCCTAAAGCTAAAACCAGTACAAACGCACGAACGATGTCATAAATAACAGTACCACCGATAGTTGGTGTTGACAAACAACGGCACTAATTTTATTCAAGGGAAAAGATCCCATTACACCGCTAGAACGTGTTGTTTACATTTCACAGCAATAATTATTTTCACCTCAACAGACGTCAGTGATTGGTTGAAATTACCGAAATACGACAATTTTAACACGAAATAACTTTAAAAAGATAAAATTTTCTCAATAACACTAAGAGTAAAATATGTTTTATATGACACAATCTCCCAGTGTCCCAAGTTTGAAAGTGTTTCGTTAAGAAAACAAGTGGTGCCTGCCAAATCAGAAAGATCCTTGATATCCAACCTGAATGCCAGAAATTTGATTACCGCAATGAATATCTGGACAGTTGTGGATATGTAACACCCTACTTATCAGTAAGGAGGCTACAAGCAGTCAAGCCAACTATCTTTATACTGTTATACTTAGGGACGTACTATATATCTGGTCTTCACTTCAGCTTTATTATTATTATTATTATTATTATTATTATTATTATTATTATTATTATTATTATTATTGTTGTTGTTGTTGTTGTTGTTGTTGTTGTTGTTGTTGTTGTTATTATTATTATTATTATTATTATTATTATTATTATTGTTATTATTATTGTTATTGTTATTGTTGTTATTATTATTGTTATTGTTATTGTTGTTATTATTATTGTTATTATCATTATTATTATTATTATTATTATTATTATTATTATTATTTTAGTTTCTTAGTCAAAGAGGCCAAATATATAGTGTGTGTGTTTAATTGGCAAAATATAGCCATCCCAAAGTATAACAATATCTGTTTCAGCACCGATTTCACACCAAGAATCTTGCAAAGCAAATTCATAAACGTAACAACTATCTTTAGATTGAGTTCTAAGATACAGTAATCCCTCGACTATCGCAGGTATTACGTTCCAAAACCGCCCGCGACACGTAAAAATCCCCGAAGTAGAAACAGTACTGTACGGTATAAATTTTTAAATCATTTTTAGTATTAGCATATATTTATTTTATTATAAATGCAAAACAATACCACACACTCGCCTCCCGAGTTTCGTTTTCCATACAGTATGTGCAATTCTTTGTTTACTCATCTACGGTACACCACGTATTTTCTTTTAATATATTTTAATTAATGTGTTATACAGTGCAGAACTGTACTCTATTTTTATTTACTAATTTATTAATTTTTAGACGTGAAAATGCTTATTTTACCACTGAAATAATTAAAATCTAAAAAATATAAATACCTATCGGCCGCAGAAACCCGCGATACACTGAGGAGTCCGCGATATAAATCTACATTTATTAACCAGAAAGATCCGCGATGTACTGAGTGCACGATAGTTGAACTGCGATAGGTGAGCCGTGATATGGTGAGGGGTTACTGTATATTTCGCTGATGTTTTGAGGTGCATCAGCAGTGATGTTTCTGAGATTTAAACACGAGACCACCTCGCCCAGCTGACCTAAGCGGGGTTAATCAAGTCCTAGCTTGCGACCCATCAGCCGCAAACCACTGCTTTGCCATCATTGTCTAAAGCCATATTGTGGTTTTCTGTGAAGGAATTTATAGGTCTCTTTTTTGCTGTGCAAGTGTCTCTAAGCCCAGTCAGAGCTTTGCAAAATGAATCTCCAACAAAACCTCGGCAAATCACTTCAGTTACCTCTCAACATGCCTGCCAGCTCTGATTTCAGCAATTCTCTACCAACTCCTGGTATTTGGTAAGCTTCCTCTCATAAGCCTCCTCTTCCTATGTTGTCCATTGCTCTTTTTTCAAACTTCATCAGGGATTGTGTCTATCTTTCTTTGTGATTTGAAGAAGAATTTGGTAGTTATTTGTAGCTGGTCAAACTAATCACAGAGAGTTCCTTGTTACGTCGCATGTATGTATGTATGTATGTATGTATGTATGTATGTATGCATTTATGTATGTATGTATGTATGCATTTATGTATGTATGTATGTATGTATGCATTTATGTATGTATGTATGTATGTATGTATGTATGTATGTATGTATGTATGTATGTATGTTTGCGTGCGTGAGTATGTATGTATTTATGTATATATGTATGTATGTATGTATGTATGAATGTATGTTTGCGTGCGTGAGTGTATGTATGCATGTATGTATGTATATTGCAACTGTGTATACATGACAGTGCATGTTTATTTGTGTATTTGAGGGAGTTAGGAGTTATATTGCATTCAGATGTGTGTGTGTGTGTGTGTGTGTGTGAGAGAGAGAGAGAGAGAGAAAGAGAGAAAGAGAGAGAGAGAAAGAGAGAGAAAGAGAGAGAAAGAGAGAGAGAGAGAAAGAGAGAGAAAGAGTGAGAAAGAGAGAGAGAGAGTGAGAGAGAAAGACAGAGACAGAGAAAGACAGGGGCAGAGTGTGAGACAGACAGAGAGACAGACAAAGTTAGAAGGAGGAAGAGAAAGTGTGTTACTGAATATATAAGAACATATGCATTCTTATGGATGTATATATGCGGTATACTACACCCATGTAAACATATATGCGAATGTATATACATATGTAAATATATATCTGTGTACATGTATTTGTTCAATGGGGGGAAGGTAGGATGTTATATTATTTTTATCATGCTGTGTGTATGTTACTTTAGTACATGTTTATGTGTATATGTGAAATGTGTTCCTGGTTATTCGAAGGTAACTGCGCATATATATATATATATATATATTAGCAAAAATACCCGGCGTTGCCCGGGTTAAAGAAAATAATGAAATTTAAAAATGCCTTTTAGATCTCTTACATGAAACATAGATTACTCAGGTCTTACTTCCTAGTAGCTGAGATACCAACTTTATACGTTAATAACCCGACATTTCCTAGGTTATTGAAAATAATGAAATTTAAGTATGCCTTTTAAATTTCTAAGTAAAATGAAACGTGAATTATGCAATTCTCAACAGTAATTAGCTGAAGTACAAACTATTAATGTCAATAACATGTTTTATCAGATGTTCTCATTGTTAAAATTGTTAAAAAACCAGGTAGTTCTTTGTCTTTGTAATCACCTTCAATTGTCAATACTTATTTGAAACATGTTGAACCCGAAAATGCATAAATTTGAGAAGAACAGGCCTGCGGGCGCTCCCCTCCTGTTAATAAGTACATTTAACAAAAATTCTATCAGATGAAATGAGTATAAAGAAATGTATTGAAACAAATCTGGAAATCACTCACAGTTTAATCGTGTAGAGCTTCTGAATTTACGATGTTTTGAGTGTGTCCTTTAATTGGTTTATAAATGAAAAAACTTGGTGGACTTCCAACTCGCAAACAACCTACATATAATTGTCCATGAGAGAAGCAAGATGAAGTCCAACAACCTTGAGAAACTGTCCTTGAGACTTGTTTATCGATATAGCGGAACTCAGTTTCACTGGGAACTGGAACCGTTTAAATTTAAACGGGAGGTTATATATAGGATTAACAGGATCCATGGAATGAAGACATCCTCACCCTTATAGTTCCCAGTCATAATTGTTGCCACTAGGGCATGGGGTCGCATCGCTTTCACAACTAGTCTGGTGCCATTGCAAAGACGAAGTGGACTCAGATTCCTGAGCAGCATGATTGGGCCCCACCTTTTTAAGTGTTAAGTGGTGAGGTAGCATCCCAGATGGCTGTAGAGAGTTCAGGAACTCAGTTGGAAAAACTACAGCTTGGTCCTGATCAATGACTGTCGAGGGATTTGAAAGGCTATTCTTGTCCGGGCAACAGCTGCAAGAGATTCCATTTGATTTTGTTGATAGCGTCATTACGTGGAGCTAGACTTTCTCACAGGGCCATTGACTGTTGCTAAAGTTTTGTGCAATGTTAGGGAGCACATGCATTATGAGGTCATTGACAGTTGGTACCATATCACCACAGGCTTTCTTCCCCCTCCCCACGACTTTGGATGAGGATAACTTTCAGAAAAATGGGTATTTTTTAATGGATTTTCTATGAATATGTGTTATATCATCTAGATTCTGAATATACGAAATTTTAGGAGAAAGTGTTTTAGGAGGGATGGGGAAGGGTTTTCGGAAAATTCACTGGAGTCCACTTCAGTTCGGAACAAGTCGTCTATATTTGTTTCAGTTTCTCCGTTTTGTGCGTGTGTGCATCCGTATATAACCCTTAACTCTAGTCGTAAAATTTCGGGGAAAAAATTGAAAAGTTAAGGAGTGGGTGTATTAAAAAGTCTAAAAGTAGATTTTTTTTTGCATATTCAGAATCTCTGTTGAAGACAAGGTCGGAATCTGTAGAAAAAAAAGCAAAAAAAAAAAAAGCACAAAGTGTCCTCACACACATACACGCACACATATATATAATGAAAAAAGTTCAAACGGAGAATTATTCCATTCAATATCATATTTATTATAGAGATTATGTAACAAATTATACTTTACACTTCTATACACTGTGCGTGTATATTCCTTATTTTTACTTCGGATGTCTTCTGCCTCTCTATTAGAACTGTTTCCCCGGGAATTTACTTAGAATGAAAAAAGAAAATCGTATCCAACAGATAAGTCGTCTTAATAACATATATATGTATACCAGACATTTAGCTGTTATTTTTAGCATGAGTTTTCTGTTGAGGGATTCATTTGCCTTCATTGCCTGTTGCTTCAGTGGGAATGTACGGATGCATAAACGCACAAAACAGAGAAAATGTAACAAATATGGACGACTTGTCCGAAACACCTCAATTGTTCCCCCTCCCCCCAAATTCCTATATGCTCGAAATGTACATAGTCCAAGGTATATTTGTAGATAATTTCATTAAAAAAATATCCATTTTCCTGAAAGTTAAGCGAATTGAAGTGAACTCCGGTGAATTTTCCGAAAATTCTCCCCTACCCCTCCTAAAACACTCCTCCCTCTCCCCCAATTTTTTTATCTTTTATATATTCGGAATCTACATGATGTAACACATATTCGTAGAAAATTTCATAAAAAAATATCCTTTTTCTAAAAGTTATCATCATCCAAAGTCGGGCAGGGGGACAGAAATCTGTAGTTATGTCCTGTTGACAATTGATCAATTAAATGAAATCTTCGTATGAAATTTGTTTCTCTCTCTTACACAAACACACTCACATCGGTATATATCTTACACAAGTAGAAAGCCGGAGAAGAATATAAAAATGAAAGTAACTTCAAAAATTCCTTTTTTTTTTTAATCTGAAATCGTCACAACTGTAAAGATGTACACATACGTGTGTGTGTTTGTAAATAGCTGGTTATTTAGTTTCTACGTTGACTTTGACAAAACAGTTAAATGAAAGTGTTAATAAGTCGACTTGCGCCAAGAATAATCACATGGGATTTAAATGTGAAATATGAAGTCTTAATAAGACGACTTGTTCCAAAAATGTCCGAAATATGTATTGGAAAATCAATGTACAATATACAGTACCTCATTTAATTAATTGAGAAAAAGGCGTCTATCTCCGTATGAAATTTTTTTTTCTGATATGAAAGTACTTTTAGAAATTCTTTTTTAATCAGAAATCCTCACAACTGCAATAATGTATACATACGTGTGTGTGTGTGTGTGTGTATATGTGTGTGTGTGTGTATGTGTGTGTGTGTATGTGTGTGTGTATGTGTGTGTGCGTGTGCGTGTATGTGTGTGTGTGTGTATATGTGTGTGTAAATAGCTGGTTAGGACGCCAAAGACAGGAAGTTCAAGCACAAGTATTTGAGAAAACGATTTGAAGGAGTGAATCTTTATATATAGAGAAATATTATTTATTTTC
>NC_069004.1:16931949-16932543 GCF_001194135.2 Octopus bimaculoides
TCTTGTCTGTTTAAGAACTCTTGTCTGTTTATTTACCGTGGTGAAGCTGAGTCACCTAACAGAATCGAAGAGAGAGATGTGCCGCGGAGGTTTGGTTTGGTGTACATAGTAATTCGTGTTGACGCTCGGTAGTAGTAATCGTAGAATCGTGTTGGTCATGACGATGATGCTGGATAGTAGTCGTAGACTCTTGTTGCTGATGTGGCGACGGCGGTGGTCATCGTTGGCTGGACGAAGCTGTTGAAGTGGTCGCTGGCTGCTGCTGCTGTCGTGTGGTACACGGAACAGTTCTCAAAGAGAAACTGGACCGAGACAAATTATTGGGTATGAGTTGATCTATATATAGCGTTAAGAGGGCTCCAAATACCTTTAGAATTTTACTCTATCACGTGGCCTTATTACGGGCCGTGATTGGTCAGTTTGTGTTCTGGCGGGAAAGGTTCGAAGAAGTTGCCGATTCGAATAATGATCAGTCACGTGATGACAAGGTTAATGTTTTCTCCTACGTTCGCGTTTGTTTATATTTAAATGAGAAGAATGGCGATAGCAGTTTTGTATCTAATGGCGGTAGGTAGTTTCACTACATATATATAT
>NC_069004.1:16933701-16938701 GCF_001194135.2 Octopus bimaculoides
CTACAAACATAAAAACATGTATTCATATACACACATACGTACGTACATACATACATACATACACACACATACATACACACATACATACATACATACATACATACATACATGATTATATTGGGAGGGAAAGATTGTGGAAGAGCGGATGAGAAATGTTGTATAAGTTTCATACCACTTCAGAAACGTTAGAGCTGAATAGAAAGCTAGAGGAAGGCGGAGGGGCAGAAGAAGAAAGAGGAGATGATGGCAGTTTAAGACGCTATTGTTTATAGTGTCGTCTGGTTCAGTGAAATTTCTTTTCGAATTCTTTTTTGGTTATGTCGAAACGGAAGGGAGGAAAAGGTGTCGTAGGTGTTAGAATAACCATTAATTGGATATCATTGTAGAAAATAGGATATTTGATTCCCTCAGAGGGTGGTTATATTATAGTGTAGTGTGATGGGGAGGGAAATAGTTGTGTTGGGTGGGGTGTAACTTTGAAAGGGGGTGAATGGTAAGGGTTAGGGACTTGAACTATGTTATCCAACTATCCTATTTCAAGTGAATGATGATAACCAATTGGTATTTGGGATATAAAATAATAAATAATAAATAGATAAATAATTCATTCAACGGAAGAGTTTATTACGGGTGTCCGAATCTTCGTCTAATGAGAGAGAAAAGGAGAGAGAGAAAGAGATGTGAGTGTGTATGCACGTGTGTTTATGTATGAGTGTGTTGAGCTGAATGTGTGTGGGTACGTGAGTGAGAAAGAGAATGAGAGGGAGAGAGAGGGACAAAAAGAAACAGTGAGTATGTACGTACGTGTGCTTGTGTACGAGTGTGTTGTGCTGAGTGTGTTGTGCTGTGCGTGTGCGTGTATGTGTACATGTGTGTGATTGAGTGATTGAGAGAAAGAGAGAGAGAGAGAGAGAGAGGGGGGGAAGAGACAGTAAGAAAGATGTAGCTCTGGATATATAGATAGAAATACACATGCATTTATTAGTGTACATATGCATCCTATACTAATAATCTGAAACAACCTTCTACATCTAATACTTCTTGCTCATGTAAATGTTTTAATCCTGTAAATTTTTTCATTAAATGATTGATATCGTTCGAAATCAATAATTTATTGTGTAAAATTATGCATAGACGATAATTCAATATGCAATTATTCCGGGTTAACCGAAAATATTTTAACGGTTGATTTAATCAGCACCGACATCCTTTCATAAACATGTTTATGAATAGGCGTGGCTGTGTGGTAAAAAGCTTGTTTCCCAACCACATGGTTTAGGATTCAGTCTCACTGCGTGGCACTTCGAGCAGGTGTTTTCTACTATAGTCCCGTGCCAACCAAAGACTTGTGAGTGAATTTAGTAGACGGAAACTGAAAGAAGCCTGTCATATATACATATATATATATATATTAGGTATTTATCACCCTTCTTATCATCTTTATCACTCTTCTTGTGAAGTAATTTGGCCTCCAATAGATTAATACTGACAGGGATCGTACACTCCTCCTGTGGATTGCATTTCCTCATTAGTAGAGACAAGATCAAACTAACTACAGAAGAATTGCACTTTCCAATATCTCACTCAAAGTCATCAACCGAATGATCCTCAACAAGATTCAACCAGTGCTTCATAGCCATCTGAGACCAAATCAAAATGTATTTAGACCAGGGAGATCCACCACATCTCAGGCGTGTCACAGGAGGAGTTAAATCAAGACAGCTACCTGCCATTATAATCTTCGTGGATTTCAGCAAAGCATTTAACAGCATCTATCGTTACAAAACGTTGAAGATTCTTCGAGCATATGATATTCCAGAAGAAATAGTTCTTGCCATTGCAAAAATCCACGAGAAGACCAGAGCGCGTGTGTTGTAATCTGACGGAGAAACGGAATTCTTTCAAATAGTAGCTGGGATCCTATAAGGAGATACGCTTGCACCATATCTGTTTGCAACTGTATTGGATTATGCAATGCGGCAGGCTATAGACAACGATGACGAAGACCTTGATTCATCATAAACCAGCAAAGATCGCTGAGAGCACCAGCAGTAACCATCATAGAGCTGGACCTCGCAGATGATACAGCACTCATATCTAATGAAATCAAGCTCAACACCTGCTTAGCAGAGTAGAAACATCAGCTACTAAGATAGGACTGCATCAGCTACTAAAATAGGACTGCATACAAATGTCAAGAGAACAGAATACATGTCTTTCTATCGTTCAGGTGATACTGAACTGTTGCTTTGAGCAGTTCCAAATTGAATGTTACTGAAGGCTTTTAGTACTTAGGTGGTTGGGTGAGCAGTTCAGAAGCATACATCAAGATCAGGAAGGCACAAGCATGGACAGCCTGTAACAAACTAAAGAAAGTATGGAAATCCAAATTGCCCGGGCAAATCAAAATCAAGCTATTCATTGCAACTGTCGAATCAGCGCTATTATATGACAGTGGAACATGGACACTGACAAAGAAATTATTAAACGGGCTAAATGGATGCTACGAATGGCTCTGTGAAATGGCAGCAACATATGACAAACAAGTGTCTTTATGGAGACCGGCTGGAATTTAGCGAGAAGATCAGGCAAAGACGACTGCGGCAATCTAGTCTTTGTGTGCACCACCCTGAGATGGAAGCATTTAAATTAGTCTAGTGGAATTCATTTCATGGTAATGTAAGAAGAGGAAAACGTCGTCACACTTACATTGACAACTTGATTGTAGACATTGACCTGAAATGTATCCAGGACATCGAAGCAGTGGTGATGGACCGAGAAGTATGGTGAGTAGACTTTGTTGCTGCGGCCCGGATTGGAACCCGGCAATAACAGATAATTATGAAGTAGGATGGTGCTTGACTCTTTCCACAATGAGGGCATTTTGCCTTCCTTCAGAGAGAGATTGGATCATAAAACGAGGATTCTCCACAGCTCTTCACCTCCGTATCTTAACATCTCAGTTGTGATGCCATCTTTCCCAGGAGCTTTGTTTGTTGTCATCAGTTTAAAGGCATTTTCAATTTCACTGATCAAAATAGGTGGCACTTCTTCCAACATTTGTAGCGGTGTGGGATCAATTATACATTCACTCTAAAGCTAGTAAAACAAGCGAACGAATACAAGACTCCTCTGTGCATCGCTTTCATTGATTACGAAAGGGCCTTCAATAGCGTCGAGATGAACGCAGTGTCTAACTCTCTGGAAATGTAAAGTGTCAAAGTGCAATGAATCAAAGCGCTCAGATGAGATCTTCGGATACATAACAGATACAGCTTTGCTACCACCATCTGTAAGCGTCCCAACCAAGAAGGGTGTCAAGCAAGGAGATATCATATTTCCAAAGCTCTTTACTGCATGTCTAGAAATGGAATCAAGGATATCGACTGGACAGGTGGCATGGGCATCAGTAGCGAAGAACTAACAGTCCTTCGATTCGCAGATGACATTGTACTCATCGCTGAAAGCACAGACCATTAAAACAAAATATATGCGGTTGAAAGATGTAGCACAAGGCCGAATAAAGGTGCAAAGCGATAAAATCGAGGAGGTAAGGGAGTACGTCTACACATACATTTTTCCTTCACCTTTTACATATTTCAGTCATTCGACTGTGGTCATGCTGAACACCACCTTGAAGGCGAACGAATAAACTACAGTATTAATGTCTTTTTAAGCCTGGTACATATTCTATCGATTCCTTTTACCGGTAAGTTATGGAGACGTAAACAAAACAACTCTGGCTGTTAAACGGTGGCGGGGGACAAATACAAACACATAGACACACACACACATAGACACACACACACATAGACACACACACACACACATAGACACACACACACATAGACACATACACACATAGACACACACACACGTACATATATGTGTACTCACTATATGTGAGTACACATATAGTGAGTACAAGTGAGTACACAGTGAATACGCGCCGAGATATGGATGCTGAAATCTAAGAGAATAAAGACAGTTTGGAAGGCGTTTAACTCCATAAAGGATGTACTCCAAACAAACATAGACAATGCCATAGATGCCAAACTCTTTAATAGCACCGCCCTACCGGCTCTCTTATATGCAAGTGAGACGTGGGCTACTACGAAGAGGAAAGAACAATGATTGGCTACGACGCAAAGGGCCATGAAAAGGTCCATGCTAAGAATAACATTAAGAGAGCATATTTGAAATGAGATAATTCGAGAACGGAGTGGAATGAACGATGTGATCGCAGAGAATCGAAAGCACAAGTTCCGCTGGGCCGAACATGTCGCAAGTCTCACAGACAATAGGTGATCCATGTAGTTGCCGAGTGGTATCCAAGAGATCGGAGAAGGCGATTTGCAAGGTCTCCACGATGACGTGAAGACGATTTAGTTGCCAAGCAATTTGGGTGAAGATGGAAAAGACTGGCGCAGTCACGACAGATTGGAAGCGAATTGTGATCAGAAGTGTGTAACAGTATCTGATGGTCTGGTCAATACTGTGATACTATATAAAATATAAAATGTATGTATGTACGTGTGTGTGTGTCAATGTGTGTGTGTGTCTATGTGTGTGTGTGTCTATGTGTGTGTGTGTGTCTATGTGTGTGTGTGTCTATGTGTGTGTGTGTCTATGTGTGTGTGTGTCTATGTGTGTGTATTTGTCCCCCGCCACCGTTTAACAGCCAGAGTTGTTTTGTTTACGTCTCCATAACTTACCGGTAAAAGGAATCGATAGAATATGTACCAGGCTTAAAAAGACATTAATACTGTAGTTTATTCGTTCGCCTTCAAGGTGGTGTTCAGCATGACCACAGTCGAATGACTGAAATATGTAAAAGGTGAAGGAAAAATGTATGTGTATGTGTGTGTGTGTAAATACATGTACATACATGCATAATGCATACATACATATATGGTCTCTGAGAAAGAACAATGCGGTACCAAACTTTAGAAACAGGGTACGGTGGGTTGGTTATTTATACCCTGAACAAACGTTCGAAA
>NC_069004.1:16941816-16942848 GCF_001194135.2 Octopus bimaculoides
CACACACACACACACACACACACACACACACACACACACACACACACACACACACACACACACTACCTGACGCATGTTTCGTAAATGAGTAAAAGAAAGACAGAGGAAGAAAGTAGAAAATACAGAACGATAATGAAAACTATTATGAGGATGGAAAGAAAGAGACATAAATGTACACCAAAGTATAAAACAGCGTGTGGGTGGGTGTTGAGGGGGAGAGGTTAATAACAATCACCCTGGTGTCTAATTAAGCGTGTACTCAAATTTTACCACACTTCGTAGCACGTGTGTGCTGGATCGTAAGTGAGCCGGTGCCATCCTGCCACACACGTCAAGCCAACATCATCAGCCAACTGTCACAAATGACCACCATCATTGCTTGTCCACCATCAACTATTCTTGTTTTTGATTTCCCTTTTCAGACCAGTTTAGGTCAAACTGATCTGCACTGACACTTTGGTTAACTTTACTGATTGTGTTGTACACTTGGAGGAAGTTTACGCGATATCTACGTGTGCAAATCACCGCGTAGTTGCTTAAATAGATATATTAAAGACCCTACTATTAAAAGTACCTGTGCCATTTTGATGTCAGTGTGACTTGAATCCTTTTAAAAGGAGAATCTTCAATTGAAAAATAAATAAATAAATAAATAAATAAATAAATACCTGTGAAAAACAAAATACAGAATCAAACTTTCGTTGCTTTTACCTGCTGGTTTTCAAATTTGAATCCACTTCTATCAGCATTTCGTTCAATTGAACCTTTTTGTTTTGTTAGCTTTTAAACACTCCGAAAAAAAAAAAAATTTTAGTCTACGAATTGCAAAGATAACATTGGACAACAATTAAAGAAAAATTTCTGTTGCATGAGATTTTTTTTTTTACTGATTCTGTCTTTTTGTGTTAATTGCAAATCTGTAATCGGTTTTGCTCTCTATGTTCTAGTTTTCTTGCAATTTCAAGATTAACTTCTTATATTCTTTTATTCTTTTCAGTCATTTGACTGTGGCCATGCTGGGGCATCACCTTT
>NC_069004.1:16943119-16946675 GCF_001194135.2 Octopus bimaculoides
ATATATATATATATATATATATATATATACGACGGGCTTCTTTCAGTTTCTGTCTACCAAATCCACTCACAAGGCTTTGGTCAACCTGAGGCTATAGAAGAAAATGTTTGCCCAAGGTGCCATGCAGCGGAACTGAACCCGGAACCATGTGGTTGGAAAGCAAGCTTCTTACCACACAGCTACGCCTTCTAAAAGGACTCAAGTAACACAGACATCAAGATGGCACAGGTACTTTTAATAGTAGGGTCTTTAATGTATCAATTTAAGCAACTGCGCGGTGATTTACACGTGTGGGTATCACGTAAAAGTTGACATATTGAGTTACATATATCCTAGTTACAAGGAAGTGACAATTGTTTTTTTTCAGATCTGATCATGGCGTCTTCAAGTAGACATAGATGTGTGACTAATCCTGATGGCTTCTGTTATGTCTGTGGCTCCTTCACACTTATTCGTCAAAGGTGCAATATCACATTATTTGTGAGACGGGCATATAAAGCCTATTTTGAAATTCCACCAGGCGACCAAGATAAAAAAAAATTGACCTCTCATGTTGTGTGTCGTATCTGTGAGGAAATGCTTTGTGACTGGACAAAAGAAAATGAAAGAGCCGGCCGTTTAGAGGTTCTATGGTTTGGCGAGAGCCCAGGGACCAGACAAATGACATTTATGTGTGGTCAACACAAAAGGCATCGGCAAGAAAATTAAGCGTAAAATATTCTATCCCAATATTCCTTCAACAATTAGACCTATTATGCACTCTGAGACACTCCAGATTCCAGTTTTCCTTGGGTTTACCTCTTCGGAAGGCGAAGTTAGCGAACAAGAGATCAAGGATGATAACGAAGATCAAGAAGTTACATCAGAATTCCAAGACATCTCTTGTGGTACAGAAAAATCAATTCCTCAACAGTTTAGCCAAGCAGGACTGAATGATTAATGTGTGATTTGGGAATCTCCAAGACTGTAGCTGAAGTTCTAGCAATCCAGGCTGCAAGAAAAACATTTACTTGACCAAACTACAAAAGTTTCTTAATTTTGAAAACGAGACCAGATTTTGTGTCATATTTTTCAGAAGAGAAACACTTTGTTTACTGCCACGACATTTCCGGTCTCCTCTAGGAATTAGGAATCCCCGCGCACAGTTCAACTGACTGATAACTATTTCTAAATAGTTCTAAGCTTAGTCTAAAGTGTGTTCTCCTACACAATGGCAATGTTTATGGAGCTGCCCCAGTCGGTTTACTCAGTGCGTTTGCAAGAAGAATGCAATGGCATAAAAATGGTTATTGACCAAGTGAAATATCACGAGCATAACTGGACCATTTGTGTATATTTGAAAATGGTCAGTTTCTTCCTCGGACAACAGAAAGATTTCACAAAGTATCCTTGCTATCTCTGCATTTGGGAGATCCGAGCTCGAGAAAAAATTTGAATTCAGAAGTGAGACTCTGGAAGTCGCGTCCCAAATATTGTGAATAATCCAATTGTCATCCGAAAAAAGAATATTTTCCCACCACTCCGTATAAAGCTGGGTTTAATAAAGCAATTCACTACGACATTGAATACTGATAGTGAATGTTTTCAACACATAGCCTCTGCATTTCCTGGTTTGTCATTCAAGAAGATCAAAGCAGGTGTGTTGACGGACCTCAGATTTGTGCACTTGTACGTGATGAGGAATTAGTCGGAAAGATGAATGACAAGGAAAGAGCAGCTGGCTTGTCATTCGTAAAAGTCATAAAAAATTTTCTTGGAAACAGAAAAGCAGATGACAATGAAATTCTTGTAAATAATGTTTTCGGCTTTCCATGATCTTGGGTGTAACTCGAGCGTTAAACTCCATTTCATGCATAGTCACCTCGATTAATTCCCTGAAAATCTTGGAGATGTAAGTGATGAACAAGGAGAGCGCTTCCACTAAGATCTCAGGACCATGGAAGTGCATTACCAAGGACCATGGGACAAAAACATGATGGCAGACTACTGCTGGAGCATTAAACAACATTTCCCTGAGAAAGTCTACAAACGAAAGAGCTCCAAGCGCAAATTCTTGCCTGAATACGATCTATTTGTGTTTTATCTTCCACCTTAATCAGTTTCTTAACGATGTACACCTATCATTTGTATATAATATATATTTCCAACTGAAAAGCAGATGGTGGAAAGAACTGGCACATGGTAACATTTACTTTTCTCAGCATCGGAATAAGAAATACTATTTTTGTAGCCTAATTCTTATTGTGTTGTACTAACTCGTATATATGAATGAAGTTAGAATCTCAATGCATAAATATTTGTCTTTTTCCACCTAGTTTGAAGATAGTATAACTAGAAAATTATCAGATGGATTACATCACATCTCGAGAAATATTCGAAATTTGGAAAATATATAAAAAAAACCTTAATCGCAAAAAATCTAGAGCTTACAGAGAAAAACTAACTTCATATTTGAATGCAGCATACTCAAATTAGGTAAATGTTGGTATCAATGCAACAAAAATTTTGTTGGTCAGTGTAAGCTCAGTTAATCGGAATACATTTTACCACATCATATCTGTATTGAGTGTGTAGAACACCTCTATGAGGTATGTTCTCGCAACACAATTGCTGATATAAATATATAAAGATGATTAAGTTGAGAGCTAGACAAACAGATATAGGAAGAGAGGATATTTGTTATCTCTATTAAATTAGCAATTTTTGCATGTATTTTGTGGTGTGTGTTTTTCCTGGGTGGTTTTAATTCTGCTTTTTTTTTTTCACACAAACATCTCTTCTCTAAACACGATTTTAGGTTTTAATGCAGAGTTCATTTGTGAAAAGAGTACAGCTCAGATGCTAAACCTAGTGAGAATCTATTATGATTAACTGGAATGAGGTCTTCATGCCTGTTTGAAAATGGAAAATAATGAAAAGCGTGAAATGTTTTGTTCAGGACAACAACGCGCCACCCGGTCTGGGAATCGAATCCACGATCTAGCAATCGTGAGTGCAATACCCTAATCACTAGGCTACGCACATTCACACACACACACACACACACACACACACACACACACACACACACACACACACACACACAGACAGCGTGCGTTTATGTGACACAGTATATAAGTGTGTGTAAGTGCATGTTTGCGTACACATGGATGTGTACATATATGTATGTGTACCTGTGTTTGCATGAGCGTATGAGTACATGAATGTGCATACGTGTATCACTTACGATCAGAAACCATGAGAGTCAGTACCTGGTATTGCATCAGGACATTTATTATTATTATTGAGTGAGAGAGCAGTGCATGCCATCAAAGTGACACTGGGCTTAAATATACGAAGCCCATTATACCCATCGTGACTACCCGTCTGATAAGGGTACACTAGGCACATGCATCACAACCATATGTGCGCGATATGGTGATCTCATATCAAGATAAACAGCGCATGACCTCGCGGGTGGGGCCCAGTTAGAATTTTCTTCAGGTCGAGTAGCCCATTCTGCTCAAAAGTTCCCTTAATAAGGGTTGTTTAAGGATGTTGAATGAAACACCCATGT
>NC_069004.1:16947622-16948592 GCF_001194135.2 Octopus bimaculoides
ATTCCATTATGCAGCTGAGGAGTACATTTTCATTGTACATTCTGTCGTGTTCTCACTACATGAATAAATGGAGCTTGTACGAAACGTACGTACTGCTATAACCTATTGAATTTTTGTTGCTTATCTTCAAATGTATATATATATATATATATATATATATACATGCATATATGTATGTATGTACGCGCGCGCGCGTGTATTCTCTCAGCCCGACCTTTAAACTTGTCTTTTTCCTTCTCATTGCAAAAACATACTTTCCAATATATTTTTAGATGCTACTAAAAATACGAAAACGGTCACGGCTTAAATGATTTTTATCATGGATCTAGTCCCAGGGCTGAACTGGAACACCTCCCACAACTACCATTTGTTGACAATACTACTATTTCTTCTCTCTACTTTTTTCTTAAAGTCATCTGCAATCTCCGTTCTTCCGGACCTAGATAATTACATACTCTTTCCACTCATGCTTCGACACTCCTCCTCATTTTTCCGTCACCCTAATCATACTGACGGGCATTAAATAATTTGTTCGTCTAAACTTCCCTACTCAAGACAGCGACTCACTGTAAGTTCAGACTCACACGTCTTCCTACGAACGTTGATATTTTCTATCGTTTTATCAATGAAGGAAGATCAGCATCCAGGATTCTTTATGGTTTGAAAGTTTCATGGACAAGTTGTAGAAAGAAAGATATTCCTCCCGAAAGGATTACACGATTGTGAGTGATCTGGCGACCAAGTACTCAAAACAAAAAGACCCAGAACAAACAATATAAGGTATTTAAGATATTTAGTTTGACCCTCTGACAATTCTTCCAATCAACTGCTGGAAGAATAAACTGACTTCGCCGAAAGTCCGACCCGGCCGAAAGTCCGACCCGGCCGGAAGTCCGGTCTGGCCGAAAGTCCGAAAGTTCGATTTGGGCGGAAAGTCCAATTTGGGCCGAAAGTTCGTCTACTTCAATAT
>NC_069004.1:16949268-16950735 GCF_001194135.2 Octopus bimaculoides
ACACACACACACACACACACACACACACACACACACACATATGTATATATATATATATATATATATATTTATATGTGTGTGTGTGTGTGTGTGTGTGTGTGTGTGTGTCTGTGCCTGTGTTTGTCCCCACTACCGCTCGACAACCGGTGTTGGTGTGTTTACGTCCCCGTAACCTAGTAGTTCGGCAAAAGAGGCTGATAGAATAAGTAGCAGGCTTTAAAAAATATTGGGGTCGATTTATTCGACTAAAAGTTCTTCAAGGCGGCGCCCCAGCATAACTGCTGTCTAATGATTGAAACAAGTAAAAAAAAGACAGAAGATAGTTACACACATATGAACGCATCTAAATGTATAAGAGGATGTGAAGAAGCACTTTTGAACTCAATGACTATGTGCATGCGCGTGCGCGATGTGTGTGACTGTGTACACAGATATGTGTTGTATTTATGCATGTACGAACCCATTTACATAAACACATGCGCCCACGCATATACACATAGGGTCACGCACGCACACATTCATACGTGTGTACATGTACGGCTATCAGTTCATTATAACGTACGACTTCGTATCATACTCGATATATGGTTGCACATTTTCATGTATATGTGTATGTATGTATGTATGTACAGTGTACATACATATATGCATACACACATACACAACACATATATGTATACATACATGCACACAATACATACACATAATGCATACATACATACATACACACACACACACACACACACACACACACATATATATATATATATATATCATTTATAACCATTTGTATATATTATATACAGAAGCACAAACTAAACACACACCTATATACATACATGCATACATGCATACACACATACAAACACACACACACACATATATATATATAGATTTACACGTATACATGTGTGTGTATCTATATTACATAGATGCATGCATAACTATATATGTGTGTGTGTATGTATGTATATATATGTGTGTGTATGCATGTATGTATGTATGCATGAGTATATATATAATTTATATAAAGCAAATCTGTCGTTAAGTCCTCCATCCAACCATACCCTCACCGACACTTCCCCTCCACCCCAACATCCGCTCAATAAGACATGATGTTTGTTTGTTCTACCTGCTGCAGTGGATTGTGAAGGAATAGATCTCGGTTTCACAGGCCTCATCTGGTGGGAGAGGGAGGAAGGTCGACTCTCCTCTGGGACGCACTTACACTGCTGAGCTTTCTTAACGACTGACACCTGCGGGTGGCATATTCTTCTTTTATCGCCTGTCTGTCGGTTTGCCTGCCTGTCTGTGTGTCTGTGTGTCGATGTGTCTGTCAGTCTGTCTGTCTGTACGTCTGCCTGTCTGTCTGTTTGTCTGTCTGTCTGTCTGTTTGTCTGCCTGTCTGCCTGCCTGCCTATCTGTCTGTCTACTTGCCAGCCTGCCTGCCTGCCTGCCTGCCTGTCT
>NC_069004.1:16951271-16956210 GCF_001194135.2 Octopus bimaculoides
AAAAAAAAAAATACCGAAGCATGACAGATTAGATAATGTCGTTTATGGTATTCTGTACTTAATAAAGAAAACAAAAATGGGAAGGACAAAGCTGGAACGTCTTTCATCTTAGCTTTGCTTTTGATTTTTAGCTTTTTCAGTGACTCCAGCGGTCTGAAACGTTTATTTTGAATTCAGTCAATTTGTCTGATAACATACTACATTAGTGTGGTTCCAGCCCGCAACAATTCTCATGTAAAGATTTTGTACTACAAATTCAGAAGTGGTGGTATTTTGCCGCCGCCCACGTGCATGTACAACGACTATCGCAACAAAAGGTCCGCCATTTGTTTACGGGTTGAACAAGTTCGCGCTGAGCTTGGTTTATACTTAGGCAAGGCTTCACCAGACAACCAGCCTCGCTTTCTCGTCTCTGTTTTCTTGGACCAGTAACAAGGCAATCAAGACGATTGCAGGGTATGCCAGAGATGCAGTGGGACGACTTGGGTATCTGTAACTCATTATTCTCTGAAGTACGCACCTCACATCGATATTGCTACGTCGCCCATCTCCTTGTTGAAACTTGACTAGTGATGGTTGGGTTTCCTTTGTGCAATCGACCGGAAATAACTCTTAGCAAGCATCTTAGATAGACAGACAGATACACACACGTGCATATGCATGTATGTATATGTGTACACTGGTTAACTAATGTGTACACACTCACACCATTAATTGTTATACGATCTTTGATAAGTGTTTGCTCCAAACCCCCCTTTGTCTAAAAAATAAAAATAAAATAAACTCCACCTCACCAAGGAAGCTTGATGTGGTTACCCGTTTTGTGTGCGACTAGGGCCATGTGTTGAAAGAAAGTTGATCAATAGGGAACTGTGAGTCGTCTGTCGTAAAACTATAAATATACTCCTCAGCTGCATAATGGAATTTCATTTTAGAAAGTCATTTTGAAGATGTTTGCAAAAAACAAGAGTAAGAGAAGAAAACATACAATCTCGACTATGCTGCTGTTCCAACAACAACAACCACAGCAACAGCAGCAACAGTTGCAACTACAACAGCAACAACAAGAACAACAAAAACAGCAACAACAGGTACAACAGCAACTACAACAACAACAGCAAAATCAACAGCTGTTAGAATTATTGTTGCAGTCCAAAAACCCTTCAGGTTCATTTTTGGCAGATGGATTGCTAATTCAATTGAAGAATATTCTTATAATCCAGAAGAAGGGTTTACGTTTTCTGCATACTTCAGAAGGTATGAAGTAATGTAGAAACTGGACGGACGAAAAGAATGTACGACTTCTTTTAAGGAAATTTCACACGCAGAACATGAAAAGTATTGCAATTACACTCCGCCGAGAAAACCACCTGAAATTTGTTTCGAGAAAATAATCAAACTGCTATCTAAAATATTTAGTGAAAGAAGTTCACTATTTGATATTCGTTGGGAGTACATGACTTTGGAAAAAACAAAAAAGAACAAAAAACAAGAAACTGAAGATTTCGTCACGTATGCCGGAATCGTAAACAGAGAATGTGAAAAATTTAAACTAAACGAATTAACCCCGGACATGTTCAAATGTCTAATCTTTGTACAAGGATTAACTGCAAGCAAAGATGCAGATATACGGACTCGGATATTGACAAAACTAGAACAGGATTCGAAACTAACTCTACAGGCAGTGACTGAAAAATGCCAAAAGATTATAAATTTACGACAGGACGCAGAAAAAATTGAAAACGGTTATTCAAATATGCATACATGTCGACTTATAACAGATAAGGAAAAAGAAAAACAACAGTCAAGGCCCAAACTATGCTATGGATGTGAAGAAATACATTTAAAAAGAAACTGTCCTTTTAAAAATCTGAAATGTTTTGGATGTGGAAAAGTCAGGCATAAGAATTCACATTGTTGTGTGAAAAAAAAAAGGTCGAATGATAAAAAATTCGAGAAAAAAGTATTGTCAACACAAATGCAAAGCGGGGCACAAAAAAGAAAATTTGTCTCCATAAAAATAATTAATGTAAAAACGAGACTACAGTTGGACACAGGTAGTGATATCACGATAATTAACGAATAACACCTAACCCCAACACCACTTCGGGTATGTCACCGGCTGAACTAATGTTCGCCAGGAAAGTCAGACCAGTGTTTGACAAATTACTACCGGGAAGAAAAGAGAAAATGGAGAGAAACTCTGAAACTAAAATAAAATACTTCAAAATCGGTGACAACATGTTTCTTAAAATATACAGAAATGGAAAGTTGGGAAGAAGGTATAATAAGTAAACGTTTAGGAAGAATAACGTACATGGTAAAAGGTCATACGTGGGAACACAAAAGACATTTAAACCAACTGAAAAAAATGGTTTACGGAAGACAGAATAAGACATGAAAAACCAATGGAATTTCTTTATGACATTTTTGATGTCTCGGTACCTCAAGGAATAGTCAAACCAACGAGTACATCGATTAGGAAAATAAAACAAACAGAATTTTTGCAAGTAGAGCCAAAACGAAAAAAATATTCCAATTTCTTCCCGGGAATAAGGTAAAAAAAGAGGTGGGGAGAGAGGTGGTAATAAATATATAATAAATAAATGAAAAATATTAACTTCTAAGGAAAGTCAAGCTCAAAAAGGGGAGACGTGGTGAAATCCTGACACACCTGTGGGATATCAAGTGAACTCTCCCAAACCTTATAAAGTCGCATGCGTACTGACAGTGCGAGGCACAGTGTGGTGTGTGCAGTCGCATTTGTGAAGGCAGTCGTAGAAGTCGTTGGGAAGAGATATCTATCGGTGATAATACACTCACTCTTTGTATGTATGTATGTATGTATGTATGTATGTATGTATGTATGTATGTATGTATGTGTGCGTGTGTGTATGTATGTATGCATGCATGCATGTATGTATGTATGTGTGTGTGTGAATGTGTGTGTGTATGTATGTATTTATGTCTGTCTGTCTGTCTGTATGTATGTATGTATGTATGTATGTGTACTCGCAAACATACTGTCTCTTATCTCTCACCACCCATGGATATTTCGCTTCCTTATAACTTTATGATCTTGTGCGCGCGCATACATGTATACGTGAATGTAACCGCCTTTTCGTTTGTGTGTGCTCGTGTTTGTGCGCGAGTGCAATGTTTGTGATTGTGAGTGTCTGCCCATGAATGTATGCATGTTATGTTTCTGTCAATCTGTATATCTTCAAGCTATACATATTACCTCACCGTCAACGCTGCCGTACACCCCACCCACCTTCAGTTTAATTAGACATCAACATTGAACAATTTTATTAGACAGTTGTCTACCATCTCCGAGCTGACACCGATAATGAGACATCGTATAGTTGTTACATACATGTGTGTGTGTGTGTGTGTGTGTGTGTGTGTGCGTATGTATGCATATGTGTGTGTATATGTGTGTATATATGTAACTGTGTGTTTGTATGTGTGTGTATATTTGTTTGTTTGTCTGTGTGTGTGCGCGCGTGTGTATGTATGCGTGTGTATGTTTAGATAGATATATTGTAAACAAGTCTATATGTAATAAATATGTGTATATATCCCATCCCTGTGAGTTGCTTTCCATCCATCAATATAAGAAACAACCAACAAAAATACACACACACACGCACGCACGCGCACTCACACACACACACAGAACCCACATACCCACACACGCACCCCACCACATGTAAGTATATGTGTGCATGCTTATATGTATGAGCATGTATGTGTGTAATGTATATATATGTGCGTAAACACGTGCATACACACACACATATACACTTTAACTTAGCGCTAACACGCTAACTTAAATGTACCCTTTCACAGTGACATACTAATTTTGTATAATGAAGATATAGAATATATACAGTTACATGGAAGTAAGGGGATAAGTCGCGAAAGCTATGCAGTCAAGTGGGTAAATGAAATAGAAAGGGTTGGAGTATACCTATGATGAAAGGCTCCCGGTCGTGATCATCTCATTTTTATGGAATTATCAAACTTTCTAATGTGTATGTATGTATGTATGTATGTATGTATGTATGTATGTACTCTTTTACTTGTTTCAGTAATTTGACTGTGGCTATGCTGGAGTATCGCCTTTAGTCGAGCAAATCCACCCCAGGACTTATTCTTTGTAAGCCTAGTACTTATTCTATCGGTCTCTTTTGCCGAACCGCTAAGTTACGGGGACGTGAACACACCAGCATTGGTTGTCAAGCGATGCTGGGGTGACACACACACACACACACACATACACACACACACACGCACACACACACACACTCACACACATACATAAATATACATATATACGACGGGCTTCTTTCAGTTTCCGTCTACCAAATCTACTCACAAGGCTTTGGTCGGCCCGAGGCCATAGTAGAAGACACTTTCTCAAGATGCCACGCAGTGGGACTGAACCCGGAACCAAGTGGTTGGTAAGCGAGCTATTTACCACACAGCCACTCCTATTACTGTAGTTTACTCCGAGGGAACATCAATAAGTTAATTAACCAAAGAATCAATAATGATGTTCTATTTTCCATTACAAAATTTGAAACAATTTTGTAAAGATAACTGGAACTTTACAACTCCAATCATGATAGTAGCATTAGTTACGTATAGCATGAGATAAATAAATGTAATAAAATTATAAGACTGGACGATAGCAGTACAGTCTTTGCTACATATGTTTCAAGGTATTTTATTGATTATGCGTTCATTACGTAATTGTAAAATACCTGTCATAACTTAAGGCATCCAGGTGCCAAGATGATAGAAGTCAGTTGTTTACTTTCGAACAGTCAAAATCGGAAAGCATGGATTGAACCGCTATCTTCCATTCTTATAATTCTACTCTGTGTGTGTGTGTGTACGTGTACAAATATATATATATATATATATATATATA
>NC_069004.1:16956622-16957942 GCF_001194135.2 Octopus bimaculoides
TATATATATATATATATATATATATATATATATATCATTTAATATATACAATTACAAAAGAGCTACTAATAGTTTCATGCTTCAAAATACATTAAACTGGCAAATTTATTTCACATGCTATGCATCTTCTAGCAATCTTTCAGGATCAGTTCATAACGTTAAATGTATTTAAAAGCCAGGACGCTGGTCTATGAGAAAACATGAGAAACAACGAGAAGGAAAAGCGTGAAGAAGATTTTTAAAAGACCCTCGATACAAATTTCGTACACCTACTGCCCCAAAGACATTATTACTCGTGAGTCACACCAACATCCCATTTCCAGCTGTATTTGTCAAGACTCTGAAGCTTGCCCACGTGAACAGGCGTGTTTGGTAAACACAGTTTTTATGAATCCGAAGTTACACTAGTGCTCCAAGACAACATTATTCAGAAGAAAAATTACATCGGTTTATGGGAAGGCAATTTTAAAAGCCGCAGTGCAAACCAACTGTCTTCTTTCCGACACATTGATAAAAATAAGGCCACTAAATGGATAGCCATATATAGGATCTGGAGACCAAATGCACACCACATACAATCAAATCGTAGATTTGACTGTAGATAAATCTACAAAGAATCGTAGATAAATCTACGCCATAAATAAACGGATCAAAGAGATGCATTAAAGGCGTAACTGAAAGACCACACATTCTTTTTAGGTCTAAGAATTTCACCACCCTACTTAATTCCAAATCCAAAATTTTTAGCGAACGCAAGCACACGGTCAAGTTTCTTTCATGCAACTGGAAGACACCACCTGCTCCGGATTGAGTGACTGTCTCACAGACTTTAGTCTCCTTCCTGTTACATTATTCTACCTCAGCTACATTAATTATGGTTTCTTATTTCTTTATTGCCTACAAGGGGCTAAAGATAGAGGGGACAAACAAAGGGATCAAGTCGATTACATCGACCCCAGTGCGTAACTGGTACTTAATTTATCGATCCCGAAAGGATGAAAGGCAAAGTCGACCTCGGCGAAATTTGAACTCAGAACGTAGTGGCAGACGAAATACCGTTAAGCATTTCGCCCGGCGTGCTAACGTTTCTGCCAACTTGCCACCTTCGACTACATTAATTATGGTTCCTACAGACAAAGAGGACGAAGATCTTAGTCTTGTTACTTCTTTCTTCTCATATCACTTTTTGCACCAGCCTTCTTCACGTTTTTTTCTTGTCCTTTTTTTCTCATGTTTCTCATAGACCCGCCTCCTGGTTTTTAAATACATCCCCGTTATGAACTGAATTTCAAAGATTACTTGGAGACACTTGGCATGTTA
>NC_069004.1:16958471-16959184 GCF_001194135.2 Octopus bimaculoides
ATATATATATATATATATATATATATATATACATACATATGCATACGCACGCGTGTGCGCGCACACACACGCGCACGCAGACACAGACACACACACACAGAGACGTATTAACAGAAAAGACGTGTAGATAAAACTTGGCGTAAGGAATGTATTTATATGGAAAGGAAAATTTCGTATACAAATAAATGTTGCATTCAATTCTTATCTTTACAGCTGCTTTGGATAGTGATTGATGCCATAATCATGTATACTAATTATGTCATGAAATCTAATAATATTGTAGGTATGTGGGCTAGCACGGATTTTGAGACACCCGTGAAATGAAATGATATTATCATAATTCGCATCATGGGTCTCTCATACGTCCATATACCTATAAAATTATTGAACCTCATTACATAATATGCAGTTATAGCACCAGTCATTATATATCCGAAACAGCTGTAAAGCTAAGCTTTGATTATATCTTTTATCTGTATAAGCAACTTCATATATGAAAACATTCCTTACACCTACAATCACACGTCTGTTTTTTCTGTTTCCAAACCCGGTCGACGAAGATCGTTCTTATTGCCGACTGCCGACTCTCTACCTTAGCGCTACATGCTTTGAATGAAGGCGATGGAGCTTAAGTTTTGGATATAGCTGAGCACTACTTGGTGACTATACTACGCTTATAAATGATGATATATATATATATATATATATATATA
>NC_069004.1:16960832-16963033 GCF_001194135.2 Octopus bimaculoides
CTGGGGATGCGAAATGACATTTGAGGGAAAGTATTTAGTTTATGAAAATCGCTTTGGAAAATAAAATCATTAATTTATCCTTAAAAATAATTTTGTTCTTATTAAGTACGAGGTCTGATCAATAAGTATCCGGACTGTTGCCATAGTAACGAAGATAAAACACGCAGAGTAAAGCCGCCTGGTACAGATTGAGCTTGAACTGCGTTGTACAAGCGCACTAAGTTTTAACGTATTAGCTCACTTCCGCTATTTACAGCAGTGCTTGGAAGGAAGGTGTGTAGCGTGTGATCGTCGCATTGACCATGACAGAAGAAGTTGTCATGGCGATATCTGCTCAGAGGCCTATAAAAGTTGCTGAAAATGTATGGAGAGGAGTGTATGAGCCGTAGAAGTGAGCTAGATTGTTAAATCTTAGTTTTAACGTTCTAGCAGCGTTCAAGGCCAACCTGTGTGCTTCACCCTGCGTGCTTTAGGCTCGTTACTATGGCAACAATCCAGATACTTATTGATCGGACTACGTATACCCAAAACGTTATTATTCCATAGTGCTTTATGTGGCTGAAATTTTAAGAGGAACACTTATTAGAAAATTGACATTTTTATCTTTAAATGACGTATTACTTTTGCAGGGAAGGAGTGAAAATTAATCAAGATTTTTCTAGGGGTGAGGACAAAGAAATGGTTGGGAAATTCTGATCTAGAACAAGTCATGATTTCCAAATAATGATCGTTTTGCGAAAGTCTCTCCAATTACAAACATCATTTTGGAATCATGTCTGGCGCCGTCCACTCCTTGTCTCGGTATCTGTCACTCTCTCTCTCTCTTTCCCTCTCTCTTTCCCTCTATTCCTCTCTCATGGTCTCTCTTTATCTGTTCCTTCTTCCATCTCTCTTTCCTGTTTTTTTTTGTTTTTACATCATCTCCCTTCATATTACTTTCGTTTATTCTTTCTCAGTCTCTCGCTATCCTTCCTCTCACTCATTCGTCTCTTTTTCCTTCTCTCAATTCCTTACCCCTTCTCTCTCACAGTTACTCTCCTGTTCTCTTGTTTCAGTCTTCGTTGACAGATCGCAGGTGCTGTTGACAGCGGATCACTTACCTTATTCTAAAAAATCCTGTCATTTCCACAGGAATCGGTTTAGATGTTTCCAAAGATAACGAAATACGGCCGTGCTTCCTTCTTTCACACTGTTCCCCCGCAAAGACACTCATCCTTACTGATTGCCGATACTAAGCTGATTTTTCGTCTAAATTAGGCAGCAACCAAAAGTATACACAGTGTTGCTACTCATTTTTTTTTCGCGTCTATCAAGACAAACATTCACCCCGAAATATTATGTAAAGTAATATGTAAATGAGTGTCCGTCAGTTTCGACGGTGAGCAGTCAGTCGTTCAATCGACCTAACTACCTGTTAATTGAAGACACTGGTGGAACCAGTGTGACACAGTATGACAAGGATGGAACTTTAAATTACAGGTACATTCTGCCCAATGAGTTTTCGAACAATTTCTGTCAACTCAATTTCACTCCCTAGATGAGGCTGTGACAAAAGACTCTGGCTCAAGATGCCGCACAATGGTAAAATACATCATAGAACTGGTATTCACTTTATTCCCTTGATGAATGGCCAGAGCTCCACTTCACGTTCCTTTCCTTGTGATACCGAGTTTCTTCAATTTACCCCATTTTGATTTGTCATCTGGTTTTGTTTTCACTATTATACTTTTAACGGTTGAGTACCATATTTAGCAGTACATGGAGACAATACTTATAAACAATTACTAAAGACTTACGTAAATCGGAGAGACAGATCCGATGATGACGATGATGATGATGATCATCATCGTCGTCTTCGTCGTCGTCGTCATCATTATCATCATCATTATTACCACCGTCTTGTGTAAATTGGTCCCTTCGATGAACTTAAGTGTTATATGGACTGTTAGATATGTAATTCGTCTGACGTTCCGTGTGTCATGTGGTTCGTCTGAGTTCATTGTTTCATTGTTGTTGTCTTGTGGGACTGTCGTAGTAAAATGTCATTGATATATATATGGCGGACATGACTTTTGTTTATTCATAACGAACATTGGGTGAGTGCGTTCTTTGTATGTAATTGAACAATAAATGTAATAATTAAATTGTATAACTCGTTATGTTATCTCTGCGAGTCAGTCCGAGGGAAACATAACATTAAG
>NC_069004.1:16967833-16969262 GCF_001194135.2 Octopus bimaculoides
TTAAGTGTTATATGGACTGTTAGATATGTAATTCGTCTGACGTTCCGTGTGTCATGTGGTTCGTCTGAGTTCATTGTTTCATTGTTGTTGTCTTGTGGGACTGTCGTAGTAAAATGTCATTGATATATATATGGCGGACATGACTTTTGTTTATTCATAACGAACATTGGGTGAGTGCGTTCTTTGTATGTAATTGAACAATAAATGTAATAATTAAATTGTATAACTCGTTATGTTATCTCTGCGAGTCAGTCCGAGGGAAACATAACATTAAGTGTCTTCATTGACAGTGAAAGAGGGTATTTAGCCACTGATGAAGTTCCAATACTGGATTGAAGCTGTTATGGCTGATCCTTCATTTATCTGTCCAAGAAGACAATATGTGCAGACAAGCTGTTTATATCTGTATATTACACAGTGCATTGACTAAAATCTTAAGACATATTGCGTTTCAGAGCGGAGAAGCTCATTTATATCCCAAATGTTCTTCAGAGTGGCATGAACGTCTTATATTTCCACTTATTTCTTCAAATTTCAAACAGCTCACGTTTCAGCGCGTAAATCAACGCGTCACGCTTCACTGAATACAAAAAAAACAAAAAAACCATACAGTAGGGGGTCGATTAAAAATGTCGATAAAATAAAATACCAGCTTTTTACTCGGGTCATAAGTATAAAAATGACTGCTGCCCTAGGTCTTCCTGCTTATTAAAGGAAGAAAAGGCTTGGTGCGTAATAAGCAAATCAGCATTTCTTCAGTTGTTGCAACGGTTGCGGCAATGTTGGTGCCAGGGGTGGTGGAAGTTGTTGTGGTTGTAACTGTGGTAGCGGTGGTGATGATAGTGGCGGAGAGAAGCGGTAGAGGTAGGGGTGGATAATTAATTAAACATCTCCACAACCCGTCTCAATCTGTCAACGTTATGACCAACAATGCCACCGCTACGAACACCGATACCACCATCACTAGAACCACCACCTCCATCATCACGACCATCATCGCCCGCCATTATCACCATCACCGCCGCCACCTCTATATCTTAGAATAGATCCATCCAGATGGAGCTACTTTGAAAAAGTTTATATTCCAAGTAATTAGCATTGAGACGAAGATTAACTTGACGAGACAATGATGATGATGATGATGATGGTAGTGATGGTGGTGGTAATGATGATGATGACGATGATGATGATGATGATGATGATGACGACGACGACGACGACGACGACGTGAGAACGATGGTGGTGGTAGCGGTGTAGACGGTGGCGGCAGTGGCGACTAGAATGCTGTGATGACGACGACGACGACACTGATGATGACGTTGATGGTGGTGATGATGACGTTGATGGTGGTGATGGTGGTGGTGGTGGTGGTGGTGGCGACGACCACTCACTGCAATACATAACAGTTCTTTCTTCCATACACAGTGTC
>NC_069004.1:16969952-16972958 GCF_001194135.2 Octopus bimaculoides
GAGAAATGACAATTATAAAAACATAATAAAAGAGAATGCAAAAAAAAAATATGTAAACTGTTTTATTTATTTAATTACCTTAAAGATAGGACGATTTGTGCGCGAGGAAGACGTTTTCTCTCTCACATCCCTTAATTTAGGCTTTTTGGACACACTTTCTTCACTTTTTACACTTGCAGGTCATTTCGTTTGAAACATATCAAGAGAAGTATGATTTTTTCCTGCCTTTCAAAATGTTACGAAAATGCGTCAGAGCAGTGTCATTGAATAAAGCAGCTGCACGACCTGTAGCTACTTTTTCAGGATGATACTTTTCTACAAATTCAGAAACATACTACCACTTTACCGACACTGCTTTTATGTCACTCGTAGATATAGCCTTCTTCCCTACACTGTCCTCCTCCGCGGAACCAATCTCTTCAACCACATCCGAATGTTGCTGCTCCTGGAGTTGCAGGAGTTCATCTGTCGTCAGTTCCTCGGAGTGTTCCTCAACGAGATCGTTAATATCCCCATTGTCAACCTCGTGTCATTGATGAACATGAGAGAGGAGTGCCTGTAGTGGACATCGCATGTCAATACGACCGAAGCACGTCGACGATCTGCACAATCCCGAAGAAAAAGGACGAGATCAAGGCCGTTACAACAGCAAAGGTGTCTCCAGGCTCTCCAGGCTCTCCAAGCAACGCACATCAATCCACGAAGAGATGGAAAAATTGCTTATCCTGTGGATCAACGAGAAGCGATACGCAGAGGATACGATTGCGAAGACTATCCTCTGTGAGAATGCAAGAAACACTATCTCCTCGACTATAGACTCAAACCCCTCGAAGTCTCTTTCGGATATGCAGTCAGGCCACAGTTTCCTCCATGCAGAATTCAGCGTTCTCCTCGTTGTATCCTGCCAAGCTATATCGATGATTTTCAAGCAATTGACTATGTTGTAGTGCTTCTTCCAAAACTCACGAAGGGTTAGATTTGTATTTTCGGTGACTTCAAATCACCTACGAAACAGGTATTTGGTGTATAATTCCTTAAAATTAGAAATCACTTGTTGATCTATGGGCTGCAAGATATGAGTGGTGTTGCGTGAGCGGTAAAAAAAACTTTTATGAATTTAAATTCGTCTAGGATATTATCTTCGAAGTTAGGAGAGTTGTGACCTGGCATTTTCTTTTCCTCTGCAGTTATGTAAGTTCTTCTGGTCCCCCTCCCCACAAAGGCCAGTTTCATCACAGTTGAATACCTGTTGTGTGATGTACCCCTCGGTTGTGATGAGCTTACAGAATTCACGCACGAAATCCTCAGCTGCCTTCATGTCAGAACTCGCTGCTTCTCCATACCTGACAATGCTATGAACACCAGTCCTTTTCTTGAAATTATCAAACCAGACGTGACTGGCCTTAAATACGTCTGCTGATGTCTCCTCCGTCGATGTTCCAGGGTTCTGCTTCAGGAGAGCCCCATACAGTGCTCGTGCATTCTCACAGAGGATAGTCTTTGCAATCGTATCCTCTGCGTGTCGCTTCTCGTTGATCCACAGGAGAAGCAATTTTTCCATCTCTTCGTGGATTGATGTGCGTTGCTTGGAGAGCCTGGAGAGCCTGGAGAGCCTGGAGAGCCTGGAGACACCTTTGCTGTTGTAACGGCCTTGATCTCGTCCTTTTTTCTTCGGGATTGTGCAGATCGTCGACGTGCTTTGGTCGTATTGACATGCGATGTCCACTACAGGTACTCCTCTCTCATGTTCATCAATGGTTTCCTTCTTCAATTCTGTCGTAATCAGCTTTTTCTTCTTGTCAGCTCTGTCCTTTGCACTAACTTTCTTAGGACCCATGGCTAACGCAAATAATTATTGTAAAATAATAGGACAAAAACACATAAAACTAAAAAAGAACATTTTGAAAAACACAATAGAGATGCTACCACAACGAGATAAACACGTGAAGTGAGCGAGCGGACGCTGCTTGTTGGGAGAGCATGTGCAAGCTCAGCGCTGACTAGCGGCCGCTTCTATGATATCGCTCGTACTGTAGATTTCCACCCGTACTTCAAGACAAAAAGTCGCATGAGCCTCGGCTCGGACAGAAAATCACTTGTACAATGATGCACTCGTACTACGAGGCGTTATACATACATACATGCATACATACATACATGCATACATACATACATGCATACATACATGCATACATACATACATGCATACATACATACACATAGTCATTTCAAGGATGCCATGTACTTACTAGGGATTAATAAATACGAAATTTCACTGGTTTAATCTCCATCAGATTAGAAGAAAATCTCCACGATATGTTTGGGATTATTATAAGTATTATTAACACGGTAAGAAAATGGAGAGTTGAGGATGTATAGTTAATTTATTAGTTTGAAGTTAAAAATTTAAATACAAATAAGGTTTTAAAAAGTAAAAAAGAAACTAAAAAAAAACCCTTCATATGTTTTGATTCTGACCCCTTAGTAATGCATAGTTCGAAGTATATGGGTCAAATCTAATGTTAGGAATTAGGATATTTACTTGTAAGCCAATAGAAATTATACATTTAGAACGGTTTATTTATTATTCTTTATTTTGTATCTATTTAAAAAAAAATATATATTTTTGTTTTTATTACATAATTAGTTTCCCTTACAGATATATTATTATTTATATATTTTTAAAATTTATTTTTATTTTATCTTTATCTTTTAGTTACTTGAATTATAACCTTTGCAAATACATACACACAATATATAAGATATAACCTTTTAAACTTCTCTAAGTTTTGATTTGAATCCCTTCAAGAAATATGTAGCTTTCGTTTTATAAAACCAAACAAAAAAGCCTGAAGAGATTCTGTCCCATACAGTTTAAAATGATAATCAATTCTTAACATTGGATTTGACCCAAATGCTTTGAACTATGTATTACTAAGGGGCCATTTTCTTACCCCTATATATGTATATATATATATATATATATATATATATATATATATATAT
>NC_069004.1:16975214-16980343 GCF_001194135.2 Octopus bimaculoides
ATATATATATATATTGAAAGTCTATGAGGATTACTTAATATAGTTTTTGAAGTGTAAAGGTGATTTTTCTAAAAAAATTATTAAAAAGAAAAATGTTATAAAAATGAAGATGTTACTAATGTTTTGGGGGGAAGAAGTTTTTTCTAGTGTGCGAGAGCTTTCATTAAACCTTTTCAAACATACGTGCTCTTAAAGGGGAGTTAGTTTTGTGGTAGTGGTAGTATTATTTCCGGTTTATTTTCGGACTTTTGGTTTTGGTCATAAATGTTCTTTTACCATTGTTTATTATCTGGAATGTTGGCTATTTTCGGTTTAATTTCGAATTTAGAATTCTTATAAAGTATTCTTCTTTTGTCTTTCGTAGATGTACATTTTCACCGTTTAATTTGTAAAATGGGAATATTTTAAATTTTCCATTTGGATAGATATCTAGATGTTCCCTGCATGGGACATTTGTAATAGATGAATCCCTGATTTATTGTTTATGCATATTTACATGGCTGGTCGGTTTCCTTCCTGTCTCCCCAATGTAATTTTCATTGCATTGTGGGCATGTAATACAGTAGATGAGGTTTTTTGTTTTGCAATTCATGTTTGAATTCACTTTTAATTCCTTCCCATCCTTGAGTCTTTTGGTTGTCCCTTGCTCAATTAATTCGCATGGCCCACAACGGGGGTCCTCACAGTTGGTAACTTGCATCGTTTCTTTTTCTAATGTGAATCTCGCATTTGTTGGGAGTCCCCTGTGGTTTGATGGTTGTCTTTGACTGTTGATTATTTGTGATTTTTTAATTATTCGTTGGAGATTTGGTGATTGATATAGAATTGGGAGGTATCGTTTGGCCGAGGGCAGGATGTTGTGGTTTCTAGGAGTGTGGGTGACTACAAACAGAATATTTGTACTTGTATTTTTATTTTCATACTTGGCCTAAGTGTTTCTCCGTAAGGTAGAGATTGGGATTTCATTTGCTTTTGTTATGGCATGTTGAATTAACTTGTTGGGATATTTTTATTTCTGAAGGAATATATTAAGTTCTGCCAGTCGCTTCTCTCGTCTAACAGTATCTGTGACTATTGAGCATATGCACCTGACCATATTAAATGGTATGTTCCTTTTTGTATGGGAAGGGTGGTCTAAAATTTAAATATTGATGTGTATTTGCGTTCTTCTAGTAAAGGTCAGTTGTAAATGTCTCATTTTCTTTAATTATCAGATGTTCAGAAAGGGGAGTTCCTTTTCATTCATTTCCATTGATACATGAATGCTATTTATCAATTTAAGAAAATAATAGATAAATAATCGTCCAGGGGAGATAAGGCTGTCCACAAGGCTGTGGCTTTCGTGGATGCGAAACCATTGGTAACTCTATGACCAAGATTTAATTTTTTTTTTAATACTTACTGCTCTATTCTTTAGAGTGTGCTTCTTTTCTGATATATGTCTTATTGACAATATATATTGTATCTTTTATATAAGTACAAGGCAGAGAGGACGGACGTTTTTGAAATGATTATTACTCAGCTCCAGCGGGAGGGACAAGCATTATTCGGTCTGTGGTGTCTTGGCATTTTTTTCCTTTTCAGGTGAAGCCTTGGCGCTGTGGACGATAGAACATCGCGTGTTTGCCTGCAACAGTTACGTGAAGAATAAGGAGTCTGTCACAGCACTTCAGTGTGAGTTTGGGCGCCACTTCAACATTCACCGAAATTAGGCTCTGCCCAACCCTAACACAATCTTTGGGTGAATGCGCTTCGTATACGTGGTACACCAATGAAAAGAACCCCGGAAAATGTGGAACGTTTCAGCCAAGCTTTGATACGGAGGCAAATGACAACCTCATTTGGTTAATGAGTGATGAAGCTCATTTTCATTTCAATGGTATGGTAAATCAACAGAATTGTTATTATTGGGCTCTTGAAAATCCGAGAGAACTGCACGAAAGACCACTGCACAGCCCAAAAGTGACAGTCTGGTGTGCTGTTGGAAAAGCTGCCGTCATTGGCCCTTACTTTTTTGAAGACAATAATAGAAATAGTGTTACTGTGAACTCCGAGCGTTACATCGAGATGATAAACAAATTCTTTGTGCCTGGATTACGACGGAAACGTGTGCCTATTCGACGTGTGTGGGTTCAGCAGGAGGGGTCGACGGCCCACACAACCAGAGCATCAATAGTCGTTCTTCGCCCTCTCTTCGGTGACCACCTCATTTCCAGGTTTGCTGACAGTCCTTGCCCCCCCTCCCCTCCTCGGTTCCCTGCTTTGTCCATATGTGATTATTTCTTGTGGGGAAACCTCAAGACACGTGTGTGTGCGCACAAACCCCGTACATTAGACGATTTGAAGGAAGCTATACGCGTGGAAGTCGCCTAAATCGACAAAGCAATGCTGGAGAGATTGGAGGCCAGCTTCCAAGAACGCCTTCAGAAATGCATCAATGTAAACGGACACCACATGATGGATGTTGTTTTGCATGCTTGATTTTGACAAATGCTAATTCAATACGAGCACATTGGTGTCAATAAAATTTGTTTGCAGCTAAAATTAATGACTTTCTGAATTTTTCAAACACGTTCGTACTCTCTGCCCCACCCTATATATATATCTACATGTACGTATATGTATGTATGTATGTATGTATGTATGTATGTATGTATGTATGTATGTATGCACACACACACACACACACACACACACACACACACACACACACACATGAAGCAAACTGAATAAATAGTTATATTAATGAATACAAAGAGATAGATAGATTTATTACATATATAAAAAGGGGCGAGAGCGAAGTATATCATTAGGAAGAAAGCACCTAGCCTTAACCGCCGGGTATTAAAAGGGGGAGAAAGGTATATAACATGTATTAAAGGAAGAGAAAGAATGGTATACTACATGTATTGAAGGGAGAGAGAGGGAGAGTGAGAGAGAGAGAGGTTTATTACGTATATAGAGAGGTATGTTGTATATACTACAGGGCGAGAGTCAAAGGGAGAGAGAGAGAGAGAGAGAGAGAGAGAGAGAGGGAGAGAGAGAAATAGATAGATAGGTAGAGAGAGAGAAAGAGGGAGGGAGTGTTACATGTTTTAAAGAGAAAAAAGAAAGCACTCAACGGCTACATATGAGAGAGAGAAGGATGTAGAGAGCAAAAGAACGAGAGAGAGGGTGAGCGAGAGAAGGAAAGAGAGAGAGAGAGAGTGAGTGTGTGTGTGTGTGAGAGAGAGAGAGAGAGAGAGCCAAGCTAGGCCAAAACGAAGAGGGTAAGGAATGAAGTGTCAAATATACAAGGAATAAAAGTTGTAATGAAAGCACAACAGAAGAGAAGGGTGTATGAAAGAGGAGAAAGTGAGAACAGAGGTAAGAGAGCGTAAAGGGGGTGGGGTAGAGAGAAAGAGAGAGAAAGACAAAGAAAGGGGGAGAGAGCAAGTGAGGGAATCAGTACATAACAAGAGGAGCAGACGACAGTGAAACTCCGTTCCGATTGGCTGAATATTTAAGTGCTTACACACACACACACACACACACACACACACACACACACACACACACACACACACACACACACACACACACACACACACACAAACTGATACGCACACATATACAGTGAGCCCTTTATGTTGTATACTGCTACCACACACACATATATATACATATACACAATAGTCACACTCACATACAACGCAACCAAAATTATCATAACTTTTCTGTTCCTTTATTATTTTTCTAAAACAACCCAATTTGCCTGACATCTTATTAATGGAAGCTGAAATGCAACGAGATTAAAATTTCCTTAAGACAGAAATGAATAACAACAGAAACAGCAAATAATAATGATTATTTCTTTTCTCTCTAACAAGAGACATTATTCTACGACTGAATCAGAGGACCTGATAATATTACTGGTACTTTATCGTCTTCGGAGAAATGAAACTACAAGATTTGAACAGGGGAAAAGAAAATGACTGAGTACTTCGCCTAACCACGACCAACTACTCCATTATAAGTTAACAGAGAACGGTCCTCTTAAAAGACGATACTCGTTGCGAATTGAACTGAAGATCGACAAATAAAAAGTGAATAATACTCAGCAGGGATATATTTTGTGTGTTTTGATTTCCAACAAGAACAATTCGTTTAAGATTTGAGAACAAAAAGTCGATTAGAGCAGGAAGCATTTTCTCTTACTAATACGCATATGTGCCTACGTATAGCTTGCCTATTCATTTGCACATTCACAAACACATAGTACCTTCACACGCTTATTGAATCCTTAAACACACACACACACAAACACACACACACACACACACACACACACACACAAAGTATATTGTGTATGCATTCACATATTCAGTGTTATATACACATATCATAGTCTATTTGATCAGGCACACACACATACACACACATACACACACACACACACACACACACACACACACACACACACGTGTGTATGTAAACACATGCACATATTGCAGACTCACAATTTACAGTGCATTAAAGGTGTTTAAAGTTATCCCCGGATTGCTAGTGGATACAGGAAAGTAAGTATTTATGATATGATATTATTTGCTTCCAAAAGTTAAACTAATCAAGTAATTAAAGCTTCACAGCTTTAATTAATTTTGATATTCACATCAGCGTAAGCAACATATTTGCCTAAAATAAGCATATTTTCTGTATATGCAATACATACATGTTTGTGTGTGTGTGTGTGTGTGTGTGTGTGTGTGTGTTTGTGTGTGTGTGTGTGTGTGTGTGTGTGTGTGTATGTGAGAGTGAGTATACATATATGTATACATAGGCAGATGTATGTATAAATACATACATATATATTCTTTTCCTTCTTTCAGTCATTTGAGTCATGCTGGAGCACCGCCTACAAGGGTTTTAGTTCGAACAAATCGACCCCAAGATTTATTTTCATTTTAAATCCTAGTACTTATTTTATCGGCTCCTTTTGCCGAACTGCTAGGTACGGGGACATAAGTGCACCAACACCTGTCGCCAAACCGCTAAATTACTGGTACATAAACTCACCAGCATCGGTTGTCAAGCGATGGTGGGGGACAAACTCACACACACTTGTATATATATATATGTATGCGTGTATG
>NC_069004.1:16980443-16981111 GCF_001194135.2 Octopus bimaculoides
CTATCTATCTATCTATCTATCTATCTATCTATCTATATACACACACATTTAGTACATAATATATGCATAATATATTATATATAATGTGTGTAATTCATTATTCATAATACAAAATATATGATATGTAGTACGGGAGCAGAACGTCACAAATAATTAATAAAAAAATGAATTACTATATAACTAATTTCAAAATGGTGATCAAAATGTAGTAATTTCATAGACGGAAAAGTAATTTCTGTTAGCTAAGAACATAAAAGTTGTTTATTTAACTTTTCATGCATCTTTTCAGGTGTCAACATTTTGTCGCCTCACAGTGACTTGACATAATTTTACAGCAATTTTTTCTTAAATGGCTAAAATGAATCTTCTTTGTTGTAAACGCTCTAGTTTCAAAACATTATCTCAGATCGAGTTACTTTCTAGACATGTGCAAATCCAATATTTTTCAGGTATTTCCAAATTATTAGAATGTGTAGTAGAAGTCATCTATTGTCAAATAGTAGATGACTTTTATAATATTTGACTTGTATAATATTTGTTTTATTATTTTATCATTTCTACAAAAAGTGTAATTTTTCTTGGTCAAATTTGTCAGTTTTTTTCTTTAATATAATCAAACAATCGTGTTGTATTTAACATATATCAAATATCATATATGTATACATATA
>NC_069004.1:16981128-16983642 GCF_001194135.2 Octopus bimaculoides
ATATATATATATATGCATATATATATGTATGTATATGTATATATATATGTGTGTGTATGTGTGTATACACACACACACACACACGCCCCCCCCCACACGCACAGACACACACACACACACACGCACAGACACACACACACACACATATATATATTAGGACAACAAAAGCCAAGGCAGGACGAGTATCTCAAGTCATTTAGAAAATTTAATTAGAGTAAGGTGAATTTGGGGTAATTAGTTAATGACCGATAAATGTATATCAGGTACATGCATGACAATCATATGTGTGCGAGATGGTAACCTCGTATCAAGATAAACAGCGCATGACCTTGCAGATGGTACCCAGTTGGAATTTTCTCCCGGTCGAGTAGGTGATTCAGCTCAAAAGATCCCTGAATAAGAATTGTTGAAAGATGATGAATGAAACACCCTTGTTTTAAGGGGCGAATTATTGAAACCCTAACGATTCCCTCTCGGCACATGGTTATGAGGTTCCCCCACAATTCTTGCTTAGTGATGTACATATAGTCAGCCACTAATGGACATGCTCACCTATTTATGGTCATGCAACTGACAAGCAAGTCTGTGATAATGAGCAGAATATTCGCTATAGTCCATTTTTTACAAAACATGTACATATTAGCACTTCCAATCAGTTAAGATCAGAAGCCATGAGAACCACTGTTTAGTACTGTATTATTATTATTATTATTATTATTATTATTATTATTATTATTATTATTATTATTATTATTATTATTATTATTATTCCTTCATAACACAGTGTAGGTAAAAATGCACCGGAGTCTTTAGTCATCTGTCAAGTCACAACAAGGACCTCAGACAGATAATACTTTCCTTAAGATGTACGTTGTGCCTAATAAGGCTGCATTTTGCAAGACATCAATCTTGCATGGGGTTTCCAATTGCCTTAAGAAGTCTTGAAGTTTCAGTGGGATTGAGCCCATCGCTCCGATCATCACTGGTATCACTTTTATAATACTCTCTCGCATTCCATACAGCCTTGATTTTAAAACAGGTAAGGAAGATTTTATTGTGTAAAGTTTTCACTTTAAACAGTAAAGCAAGATTATAAGCACAAGATGTTCACAGGTGATACTTAAAATTATTTCAGGATTATTTACAAGGAGAGAGTATTTAATTTGTGCATCTTAATATCTGAAGTAACAATGGGCAATACATACATAAATACATACATACATACATACATACATGCATAATACATACATACATACATGCATGCATGCATACATACGTACGTACGTACATGAAACAGAAAATACCTATGTTGAACTATTGAGGAATCTATAGCTACTCTATCCTGATTACAAGTTCAGGTTTATACCTGTAATCATTGGGGTACTGGGATATGTAACACTGCCTAAATACCAATCTTGAGAAAGAAGGCTTCCCAAAACCTGAAAGGAGAAAGCTGATTCGAAGGTTACAGATCCAGGTTATCATTGAAACTGTAAAAATCTGTAAAACGTTCCAGAAGTTTATCATTTAAGTATATATGAGCATGTCTAGACATGCAACTATATGCATGGGAACACGTTCATAAAACAAAACATACAAGTCTGCACACATACATACATACATACATACATACATACATACAAACAAAAATACCCTCTTTATGTTGTTGAAATTCCAATGAAGGAACCTTGGATCTAGGTTAGAAACCGGCTCTTTCTATTGGCAAGACATTTTGAAATAAGACTGAATAATGACATACATACATACATACATACATATACACACACACATACATACATACATACATGCATACATACATACATACATACACACGAGGACTACTGATAGAATATGTCCATCAAAACATCTGTCAAGTCTCAAAAGAACAGGCCGGATATTATTATTTGGGACAAACTCAAAAAGAGTATGTACCGTCTCAGAGGTCAGCTGTCTTGCTGATATGAATATCCTTTTGAAAATCAAAGAGAAACTGGATAACAACGGATAACTGATTCGAAACTTTCATCTACGTTCAGGGTATAAATTCACTTTTATACCAATAATAGTTGGTGCATTTAGTTTTGTGAGTAAAATGCCTAAGTGACAATGTGAATAAGCTAGAATTTTCAGAAAAAGAAATCAACCAGCCAACTCGCATATTACAAATACAATCTGTTGGTAGAACAGTAAAATAATGCACGACTTTTCTCAATTTTAAAAGTGACATTGCTTTTCTTATTCCAATTATGAAGTTTTGTATTTTTGTTGGAAACCAGCTCCTTCCTCAGAGGAAGAATTAAAATAATTAAAAGCAGACGAGAATACGCATACACGCATACCCTCCACCCACTCGGTTTCCATCTACCAACTCCACTCATAAGCTTTGGTCAACCTGGAGCTATATTAGAAGATACTTGCCTAAGGTGCCATGCAGTGGGATTGAACCTGGAACTACATGGTTGGGAATCAAACACACTGCCACGCCTGTGCTTCTCTCTCTCTCCTTCTGTATAT
>NC_069004.1:16984019-16987212 GCF_001194135.2 Octopus bimaculoides
ATATATATATATATATATATATATATATATATATACACATATATGAAATTAATTAAATGACCGTTTCTGCTATAAAATACAGTGCATTCAGAGCACTATAAACTAATGATGTACTCGCCTAACGCTTTATAATGAAGCATATATGTATACTGAGTTCTAACACCAGGTTGTTAGCATTGCTATGCCTATGTATATATATATATATATAGTACTGATGTAGTGAAAGTGTAGCAAAACTAACAGCGCTGTCCCAGTATGACCGCCGCAATTTTCATGCTGAAACTGGTTGCAGAGTTAAAGAGTATATACATTAAAGTTATTATAAATCATTGAATTCGTGTAATATTGCAGCATTTAACGTTTATCTCCCTAAGTTTAGATCAAAACGAAATTAGATTCTGTAAGGGATCATCAATACAAATTCTCAACATAACCACGTCTTACGAGATTATTAATTTTCTAAATCATTATGAGGTGTCTGCTACTTAAGGTTTAATCAAACTTCAACTAAAGTAATAATTTATGAAGCTGTATTTAGATTTAGATTAGCCACTATATTGGCTAATCGATGAACGTTGTTCCTTCAAATTTGCAGATGGATCGATTGGAATAACTACAATTCGATAATAAGCAAGGCTTGGGATTCTCCGCTTTCATTTCTTTAAATTTAGGAGCACTTAAGGTGTGCTACATCGCATCTTAATAGCGTAATGTAGAGCTAATAAACACGTGCACACACATGCACACACACACATACACGCACATACACGCACATGCATGCATGCATCCATCCATCCATCCATCCATCCATACATCCATCCATCCATCCATCCATCCATCCATACATACATATATACATACATATATACATACTTAGGTTAAAATAGTGAGGAAAAGCAAACAATTAAGCAATTCAGGGCAAGCACATTTATCTTTACCATTTGTTTTATTTTTACCAATCGTTATATGTAGGTGAATTTAAGATTGAAATAAATGAAATTAAAGGTCCTTGTTCTGCATTGCTTAATTGTTTGGCTTTCCTCACTACTTTAACCTATACCTACTGACTCAAAGGGATGCCACCTTTAGCCGTTTTTGAACAAGACATTCACACAACCACAACTTCAACCGCTATGTATGTATATATACATATATAATTATAAATGTATATCTGTAGTGTAGATAAATAAATATACACACATATATGTGACTAAAAGAATTTGATTGATTTGTAGCTCTTCATGTATCTAAACACATAAATACCATTATTAACCATTATCATATATATAAAAAAAATTTGTACTTTTTAAACTTGTTTTAAAGCACAAAGAGGCGAACTCATATGTTACAAATATGATATCTATCTATCTATCTATCTATCTATCTATAATATATATATATATATATATATATATATATAGATAGATAGATAGATAGATATGCATACTTAGAAATATAAAAACATAGATATATACATATACAAATATTTATATAATTAATTATTTATAGAATTCATGTGAACCAAGGTATTTCAATGATAAGTACACTAAGTCAGGGTCGAGATTAGCGTGTCTGTGTATATATCGTATACGGACACTCACGGATATGTCATTGTATACACGGACATGCTCTAACACTTCCATATACATGCACATGAACAAATCAATATAAATATGCATGCATATGAAGTTTCATGTTGACGTCATAAGCATTTTATAAACATTCGAGAGAGCGTGAAATAATACTTTAATGGAATTCTCGAAACAGACATAAAGCTATAAAAAAAACAGAATATAAATATTAAGTTGAAAAACACTTTTGGGGAGAAAAAGTGTTTTTAACTAAATACTTTTCATGCTAATATTTATAACGTTATGTCTGCATCGAGAATTCCTCTAAAGTATAATGTGTGTACACGCACACGTTCATAAATACATGTATATACGTATATAAACATATATATGTAAACATATATATGTAAACATATATATGTATATGTAAGTATTCCTTATTACTATATCGTGGAATCATGAATAAACTACTTATAAAAATTTGCGAAGTCAATAAGCAAAACACACACACACACACACACACACACACACACACACACACACACACACACACACACACACACACACACACACACACACACACACACACGCACACACTTTTACAAATATTTAGGGACACACAGCAAGAAGCAGAAACCACTAAGCGTTTGTGACAAGTCATTTAATGAATTTGGGATCGAGTGGTTTAATAAACGTCACGGATTAAAAAATTATATTACGACAAGCAGCTGAGTGAGAGTAGAAGAAACAAAGACGGCCTTTAAATTATTAGGTATTATCTATATTTATATATATTATAATGGATAAAGCTGCTTATTAATTAGGTATACAACAGTTATGTAACAGTATGCAACAGTTATTTCAGAAGTTTATTGAATATTTGAACTACAAATTTAAATATTCGTTGTATTCACGGTAGATTTAATAAACAATATTTATTCGTTGCAGGTGAAATTTTCCGTTTTCATTTGCAACAGTCTCTCACTCTCTCTCGCTTCTATTTTCATTAATAATAATTTAATATACATTCATTTCAATGTTTTCATTTCAAGTTTTAATTCGTTATCTGGAAAAGTCAAAGTTTATTCTATATACGTAATGTAAAAAAATTATTTATTGAATGAATGTTTTTGACAAAATTGCTGTATAACTTTCTGGCTTCTTTTTGATTGAATGAAAATTTTTTAATATGCCGGTAAAATTCTTTAAAAACACAATTCAGAAGTGATTTTGTTGGCATTGTTGTTTGGAACGCTATAAGCCTTACAATAATAACTATGTGATCGCTGCTATTTCTAGCACGCTAAACCTTCTAGGATTATCTTGAAGTTGGTTTAAATTACAGCCATATTACAACTACGATAAATTACCGAAAGAAATACTTACGGAGCTTGTGAGATTTCTTATAAATTTAAATTTACTTTCTGAACTTTCTTTTATTACTGAATATTTCGAGTTCACAAATTTCATTATTCGGTACCAAAAGAATGCCAATAGTTTTTAACGAGCTTTTATTTATACGATTTGTTTATTTCATTCATTGTTTGCAATGTTCTCTCCCCACTCTCTCTCACACACACACAGACACACGCACGCACGCACGCACACACACACACACACAC
>NC_069004.1:16988688-16989309 GCF_001194135.2 Octopus bimaculoides
TATATATATATATATATATATATATATATATATATATATATGTATATATATATATTATTCATTTATATTTATATAAAGGGCATTATTACAGAAAAATAATAACGTCACACAGTATATATATCACTCCCATAATTTTGTAAAAGTATAATAAATGTTTCCTCAGCGAAAAGTATTTAGAAAATTCTTCAGTTTAATGTTAAATTCATTTCATTGGAAATTGTCATAAAAGCAAATATTAAACACACATTTCGTAGAATACTGAAATTCCGCTCCATTACTACTCTAAATTTCGTGATATTCTCAGTTAATCCCAAAGAGGATAAGGGTTTCCATTTACATGGTCAACGACGACACACGCGAAACTCAGAGTCACAACGGGAATTAATAACATCAACACCAAATTATACTCTTATTTCAAAATTTAAAAGTATAAATGTGTACAAATATACATACGTATACGCAAACACACACACAAACATACATGCACAGTCACTCACATACACACGTGCACACACACACATATATTATACATATATATACGCACACGGTGTGTATATATCTATATATACATGTACAGACATATATATATATATGTATATGTATATATATATATATATATAT
>NC_069004.1:16991594-16992361 GCF_001194135.2 Octopus bimaculoides
ATATATATGCATGTATGTGTATATGTATATATAGAGATTTTCTTGGGGCCACCCAGATTGGAGCAGTCTCGAGTAACCGTGTCGAAATTGCAGGGCCGATCTGGAACTTGACTGGCGATAGAAAGCTTCGAATGACCTGTCCTTTTACCTTTTACTTGTGACAGAACCAAGTAAAAGGTAAAAGAATCCGGGAAATCGACCGCAAGACCTTATGGCTTGTGAATGACCTTTCATTTTTTTTCATATACATATCAATGAACATGTATGCATGTATGTATGCATGCATGCATGCATGTATGTATGTATGTATGTATGTATGTATGTATGTATGTATGTATGTATTTATGTATGCAGATTTGTATCTTTTGATATATGCATGTGTTCTCATGCATATAGTTGCATGTCTAGACGTGCTCGTATATACTTCAATGATAAACTTCTGGAAAGTTTTACAGATCTTTACAGTTGCAGTGATGTCTTTGTTCTGTAGTCTTCGAATCAGGTTTTCCCTTTCTGGTATTGAGAAGCCTACTTTCTCAAGATTGGTATTTAGGCAGTGTGTCACATATCCCGGTGCTCCAATAAATACAGGTATAAGCGTGAACTTGTAATCAGGATAGAATATCTGTAGATTCCTCAATAGTTTAGATGTTATGTATGTACACATGTATGTATACATGAATGCATGTATGTATATATATATATATATATATATATATATACATACATACACACACACACTCACACATATATATATATATATGTAT
>NC_069004.1:16995275-17001771 GCF_001194135.2 Octopus bimaculoides
TGTGTGTGTGTGTGTGTGTGTCTCTATCTATCTATCTATCTATCTATCTATCTATCTATTTATCTCATATAAGTAAGATTCAATTGAATTAGGTTTTTAAACTGAGGCACCTCGTTAGGTCGGAATAATATACACTCTCAACAATATTATGTAAATATCAAACTTGGTACCTAAGTAGCGGCCGAATGATGTAATGTTTTCATTAATCAATTAAAAGAGTCGTTAGAAACGGCCCTAATGGATTGACTCCTGCACCTCTACTGTTACTATCCATATATATATAATATATATATATAATTAAACGAATGTTTTATACCTGGTAGCTTACTGGTAAAGCACGGTCGCTGGTAAAATTTTTGCCGCTTTAGACATATGTTATTCTAAATCTGATAGATATCATACTATTTTTAATCGGTACACCGCGAAGGTATCCTACGTTAACTTTACTAATTTAGAGCAGCATATGCACCGCATAAACAATAGTAAAATACGACAACAGTTCAATAACCCACCTACTGGATCTAGCAAACATACGCATCTAAATACCAACGAAGATGTAAACCACAATGAAAAGCACCAAATATGGTCAAATTGTGATTATGATATAGTTAACACAGTAACAACTTCGGAAAATGAAGTCAGAACTGCCATATATACAAATAAACATAATAAATGCTCATGCAGAGAAAAATCAAAATGCCCATTGATGAACCTCTGTATGAGTACAAATCTTGTATATGAATGTACCGTGCACACAAAGGGAAGAGTCATATGTTTACGTTGGGCAAATGGCTGATTCATTTAAGAATCGCTATCGCAACCATGTCGCCAGCTTCAAGAAAATCAATAAGAGGCATTCAACATCTTTGGCCGACCTTGTGTGGCGACTGAAAGAAGATAAAATTAAGTATAACATAACTTGGTCCATAGTAAGGCATGCAAAACCATACAATATCATTTCCAGGAGATGCCGATTCTGTTCCAATGAATCCCTGTCTATTCTCTGGACCAATCAGAAGAACATTAAAAGAATTTCTGAAAGGCTCTCAAGATGCCTACATGCATATAAATGTACTTTCGCACAATGCAGTGGGAATGAATTTGAGTAACTGTCAACATAATTTACTTTAAGGTATGGATGAATTAAGTTTAGCTTTAACCTCCCCATTCTTATAAACACCAAGTAACTATTTAACGCACTGTGTAAACACATGTGCGTATGCTTACATATTCATTGATGCTTGTATGATCGAGTGTACATGCACCATGCAGCTTGCACGAGGGCGTTTATACATCCATATCCGTTAACAGATATGGATATCCGTTTACGGGTTTTTAATACTTTTCTCGCTGTATTGCATGTTTATTTCTTTTTTGCATATACTATTTTATATTTGATTTTCTATGTAAACGAAGATATATTCTTTATTTTGCTGCTTTTCTTCACACGAAATGAGAAGATACATTGCAGAACTGTTATTTTAACGAGTTATGTCTATTTATTACCCGATTAAACACATTTGCACCGTTGGATGCTCCTGAATCAGTTGTTAAGTATCCCACCTATGAGGGATCGATGCTAAATGTATCGAAACAATTGTGATTAATAAAAAAATCGCATCTTCCATCTTCCGTCTTTCATTTACCATATACTATACTGTACTATACGATACTATATATTCATACGTGCATTTGAGAGGGAAAGGGAGTGTGACTCTTAATACTTTCATATCTATATTTATTTACTGGTTTTAGTCATTGGATTGCGACCATACTGGGGCATTGAGTTCGACAGTTGCAGATATTTTCAGAGAGGACAATACTTATTTCAAGGTGAGTTATTTAGCTCCCTGTTAATCAATCCACTGTATCACTAGTTTTACAGACGCAGAATAAAGGAAGACACTGTTGTTTTATATCGTTGTAAACATAAACGCAAACACGGATACATCCCCCCACACACACAATACACACATGCGTATATGTGTAGAGCGGGTGGGTAATAAATCTGGCTTGGAAGGGTACTGGTCAATTTGGACCAGCCCAACGCATTTGACAGGGTGGGCCATCGCTATCTGGTTGTTATCCTAAAAGCTCTCGATTTCGGTCCCATCTTCAGAGGTTAAATCACCACAATGTATTGGGACATCAGCTCGGTGGTCAAATTAAATTACCACCACTCAGAACTTTTAAAGTATTGAACACTTGGTCAGCTAAGGATGCTCCCTCTCCCCGCTTTTATATGTTTTGGTATAAGAACTTTTACTTCGAAGGCTGGAGCGTTTCAGAAGTATCTCACCGGAACTAGGTCACGGGAGGCTGTGTCTGCATACGCGGACGTCTCACTGTCATGGTATCGGACTCTTCGCTTATAGAAACGCTCAACACTATTCTGAAAGAATATCAAATACGTACAGGAGCACACATAAGCCAAGACAAATCAATGGGTTTGAAACTAAGCTCTTGGACTTGCCTCTCCAACCGTCCCGCATGCAATCGTTCAGTGTCCGTGTATTAGAGATATGTTGGCTTGTGTTGAGCAGCTGCTCTTTCGTGTAAGATGAATCCAACAGTCTGCTGAGTCTATAATGAAGATCGCAGAGAACGGAGACAGATCTTTCTCTGCTTAGTGGCTGTGGAAAAAGAGGCTGTGTGGGGGACCCATCTGAAAGGTTTGAAGATTGGCACGTTCCTATCTGGCCAAGCTCCCATCAATTTCTTCAAATATCATTTAAGGGGAAGATGAAGTTGAAGAGGGAGGTGCTGCCTACTAGTGTGTTCATCAGAAGTTGGACGAGAGTAGCAAGACTGGATAGATCTATTCTGAGTATGCTTTTCTAAGTAGGAAGAAAGAAATAGGAAGATGACATTTCCCATGCTTTGGAACGACAGAGTAAACCGGGAATTTTTGTGTAGGGTTTACCCTTAATGGACTAACCCACCACTAAAGATTCTATTTATTAATTATTTATTTCTCTAATTTCTGTCTAGATATCATTTTGTTCTATTCTTTGATGTTGTAGTATCTCTTCTTGATCGATGTAAATTCCACCTGTTTGTGTATGTTGTATCTTGTCCTTTGATATTGTCTTCCATGTATTGGGCCCTTGTGACCCATAAAGGAAACCATTATTATTATTCAGTGAGAGAGCAACGCATGCTATCAAAGTGACACTGGGGTGCAAATATACAAAGCCCAACGTACGCATCATGACTTTGTAAAATAAAAAACAAACAAAAAAAACTGGCACTCCGTCGTTTACGATGACGAGGGTTCCAATTGATCCGATCAACGGAACAGGCTACTCGTGAGATTAACGTGCAAGTGGCTGAGCACTCCACAGACACGCGTACCCTTCACATATTTCTCAAGGAGATTCAGCGTGATACAGAATGTGACAAGGCTAACCCTTTGAAATACAAGTACTACTCATTTTTGCCAGCTGAATGAACTGAAGCAACGTGAAATAAAGTGCTTCGCTCAAGACACAACACGCCGCCGGGAATCGAACTCACGACTTTACGATCGTGAGCCAAACACCCCTAACCACTCATCCATGCACCTTCATACCCATCATGACTACTAGTCTGATAAAGGTACACAAATCACATTATTTATTATCATTATTCAACATTTGGTAGTTTCAAGCAAATTTCTACTGCATCACTTGTTACACCACCGTGTTACTGGAGTTGTGTGCAGCATTGTGTGTTCTTTCTTGTTGTTGGGGGGAGTTCAAGCTCTTGCCGATATCTATTGCATCAGTTGTGTTTTGTTATGGAGTCTGGTTGCATTATTTTGTTGTATTAGTGTTTGTATTGTGGTGTGTGTAATGCAAGTTGCATTCTTTTGTTGGATATCTAGCCAGTTGGTGGTTGTTTATTTTGTTGGATATTCGCTATATGAAGTGTGTCACATGTTTGTAGATTGTTTTGTTTGGGTTGTTTTATTGAATTGATAATGTCTTGCGTAGGATGTGGGCTGTTCCTACCAAGGCCATTTTTGGATTATGTGTAGTGCTGAGGATCCGGATATAGCGTCTACGTTTTTGTTCTTGTTTCTTAGCATGTCCAATTCTCCAATTATTACTGGTATTGGTTTCACCTTCATGCACCACGCCTTGAATACTTGAATTTCGAGGTCCTTGTACTTTGACAGTTTCTCCACTTCTTTTGGGGCAATATTTTGATCAGAAGGGACTACAATGTCTATCAGTAAGCATATATTTTTCCCCTCCAGTCCTTGATTATTATGTCTGGGACGTTAGCTTTTATTTCTTTGTCAGCTTGAACAGGCATATCCCAGATGAGTGTGGCCTAGACGTTGTCATGTATCTTGTTTAGCACATGTTTATAGTATTTCTTGTCAGTTTTAATGTTGTAGCGTTGACATATATCCAGTGGTTATAACTACTTTGGCAAGGATTGGACAGCCAAAGATGATGTGGTCAACTGTCTCATTGTGCTGGCTGCATTTGGTGTTAGGACAAGTTTTCATTATTTTGCTTTTATAATTGTTTGTGGTCAGGCATTGATCTTGTGCAGCGAGAATCAGTCCTTCTGTTTCAGCTTTTAGTTCAGAGCTTTTGAGCCAGTGTTGGTTTTTACTTAGGCTCCCTTTTTTTCTGTCAAGCCTTGCAGGGTATTGGGCATAGAATGATTTTTCTCACTATTTCTTCTTGTTTGTTTTGTAGTTCTGTTTTCATGTTGTTTTTTGCCTCATTGACCATTTCTGCTATGTTGTTATCTAAGATGAGTGTATCTAAGATTTATATTCTGTTGCTTCCTTGTGTATGGAGAAAAGCGTTTTCTTTTATTCGTGTTGCCATTTTGCATGTAGCTATCTTCCACTTCTTTGTTTCTAAGTACTTTTCTAGTCCATCTGTTGCTATTTTATAGTAGTTCTCCATCTGTGTCAGGCCACGGCCTCCTTCTGTGCGGGGTAGATATATTCTGTGTGTGTCTGCTTTGGGGTGGTGACTTCTGGGTTTTCTGCCTAAGTTTCTCAATTCACTGATCTTCCAGTTTATTATGTTGAAACTATAATTTATGACTGGTATGGTTAGCGTGTTTATCCTTATCATTTTTAACATTGAGTTCAGTGTTTAATAATAGTCTAATTATTTTACAATATTCTCTCCTAATTTTCTCTATCATTTTTGTGAGTTAGTTTTAGCTCTTTGGTCTATTCCTAGATATTTATATGGGCGATTATGGTCTAATTGTTAGATTTTTTTATATCTGTGTCGAGTGCAGTGTTTTCAGTACTGATTAATTGTCCAGCCCCATGCTCATCCTGATGTCCTTGTTGAAACTATGGCCAATTTTTAGGTTTCTCTGTTCCGTGATATTTTCAGTGAAAATTTTAAAACCATCCATGTATAAAGAGATGGTTTACTGTTTGTCCATAGCATCTATAAACCATGCTGGTTTCATTTAATGAGTTTGTTAGTGGGGTCAGAGCAAGGCAGAAAAGCGAGGGTGACAGCGAACCTCCTTGGAAAATCCTTCATGGGTATAAGTTATTGTTGTTATTTACTTTTAATCTGCATGTTCGTTACAAAAACTTGCTGAGAGATACCCAGCGTCCTAGGGCAAGTGAAGTATAAGAGTATTATTATTATTATTTATTATTGCTATTATTATTATTATTATTTATTATTATTATTATTATTATTATTATTATTATTATTATTATTATTATTATTATTATTATTATTATTATTATTATTATTATTATTATTATCATCATCATCATCATCATCATTGAGTGAGAGAGCAATGTATGCCATCAAAGTGACACTGGGGTACAAATATACGAAGCCTAATATACACATCATGGTTACCGGTCTGATAAGGGTACACCAGGCACATGCATCACAACCATATGTGTGCAACAAAGTGATCTCATATCAAGATAACAGCGCATAATCTCACAAGGTCCCTGAATAAGGTTTGTTGAAGGATGATGAATAAAACACCTATGTTTCGAGAGGTGAATTATTCAAGCCCCAAACAATTCCTCTCAATACATGGCTATAGTACTCCCCAACTACTCCTGCTTGTGATTAGAGATTCACATATCATCAGTCACTAAGGGAATATGCTCAAGAGGTTAAGGTCAAGCAACTGCCAAGAAAATCTGCGATAGTGAGCAGAATAATTGCTGTAGTTCAATTTTTATACCAAGACAAAACATGTACTTGATAACACTTCTAATCAGTTAAGATCAGAAGCCATGACAGCCACTACACGCGCCGGGAAAATGCCTTTCATCCTTTCTGGGTCGATGAAATAAGTACCAGATGTGCACTGGTGATGTAATCGCCTTATCTCCACCTCCACTCCCAAATTTCAGGCCTTGGGCCTATAGTAGAAAGGATTTTTCTTAATATTTTATTATTTTTGTAATGTCCCTTCATACGACGCCTCTACGTCGTATGAAGGGACATTACAAAAATTCAGGCTACATATATATATAATATGTATATATATA
>NC_069004.1:17003329-17004792 GCF_001194135.2 Octopus bimaculoides
CACACACACACACACACACACACACACACACACACACGCATCACGTCTATATGTTTATTTGCAATCTGTTTCTATGGGATAAATGCGAATATTTTTTTGTGTAATACGTTCTGTTTATTTGGCATGTGTTTATACAACACGTGTAGATGGTGTTTATAGAGTAAGCAATTTTTACGGTTAATATGTTTGTTTAACATCTGTTACACACGGAAAGGTATTTTTATGTCGTTTATAAATTACATGTGTTTATATATATGATACACACATTTATCTAATGGGTGTATGTACATGATTATAGGCAGTAATAAACTCAACCATTTCGCACCGATTGTTAACCGGTGTTTAAATATTTTTTTAATGGTATCTAGTTTAACAATTTGCTAGATATGAAGGAGGGATCTATTCGGAAAAGTGATGATATCAGTCATGCCACAGTCAAATGATTCTGACCACCCACTCGTACAGGCGATTCAAGGATCTATTCCATCTCAATCACACATTTTTAATTATTTTTTTTAACTAAACAGTTTGAAAATTCGTATACTGGTAGAATTTCTCACGTAGAACACAGTTTACTCTGAACGTTTTTGACCAAATTTCGTATTTTAGAAGCTATTTCGTGTTAAAGTTGTATTTGGGTAATTTCAACGAATCAACGACGTGTATTCGGTTGAAGAAAGTTACTGCTGTTTGCGATAGTAATCGAAGAGGAACAGCTTCCGGGTCATCTCTACTAAATGTCACCATTCTGTGCTATTCGTATTGCGAGCGAACCACCTTTATCCTTTCTTCTTTTCTAGTCAGCACTGTGCATTTCTTACTCTTTCCCTTCCTTCTACACTATCAACTAGCAACCAGCGAGCGAACTTGTCACTGCCACTACAATTACCATATTTTCCGGGGTATAAGCCGGAAAATTGTGGCCACAATTATGTGGGCCAAACGAGCCTTACTTTGAGACCCAGAGTCACGCTGCATAAAGAACAAATTCGTTTTCCTCAATACATGCAGATAGCCCTGAGCGAACATATCGGCAGATGCGCAAGAAATAAAACGCCGAATTTCCATATTTTTCCATTATACCAATACAAAGATTCAATCTCCTTACAAGAAGGCCTAAACAAGGAAAACCTGTTCATATAAAAGTGCAGACCTCACATTAATATACAAACTAGACCATTTCAAAAATTATACTGAGGTGTTAGTTTCCCCCTTGCCACCTGTTACCACCCTTGGTCCACTCTCTAGACTCATTCTTATTTTTCAAGCATCCAAAATGGTGAAACCCCTTTATCACAAGAATTGATTACTTCACAATGTCACTTGAAGAACTAATTTAAAAAGCGAAAACCGGTTGGATATCACAACATCCATAAAATATGTATATATTAAAAAGAAATTCTTTATAAAAAGATATTAAAGTATGTGAAACGAAGGCTTTTCTCTTCCACTTTTTATATACG
>NC_069004.1:17004961-17006518 GCF_001194135.2 Octopus bimaculoides
TATATATATATATATTTATACCTCCCTGTCCTTCCAATATCTTTTTCACAATATTGAAAAGTTTTGCCTCTTCGCTATCTCTTTATGTGATAGTTTGAAGGATGTATTTATCTACTTTCTGTTCACACATTACCAGTTTTTTCAGCATGAGAATGTCCCTTATTTTAGTATTACATATGTGTGTGTGTGTATGCGTGTTTGTATGAGTACGTATATGTGTACTCATGCGCAAACGCACATGTTAATTGGATAAGTGTGTGTGTATGTGTAAATGAAAAAACTTTGTTTACTGCCTACTCATAAGAAGAAACGTGAACTCAATACGGGGTGTTGAGGAATAATTATGTCAGGAATATTGGAAATATTGGCATGTATAAATACATACATACATTCATATAATATATATACATACATATAATATGTGTGTGTGTGTGTGTGTGTGTGAGAGAGGTATTGGTATCCAGAAGATCCAAGATGGCAGGTGAGGCCATGTAAGTGTTACGGGAGGGCCGTAGTTAGACTCTTGGTTCAAGAATGATACGAGTGAGGAGTCTAATGCGGGTCTTGTGTGAGCGTGTATATGTTAAATAAAATGAGACAACAAAACCAAGGCTGTGTGGAATTTATAGGACATTTATAAAGAGAAAGTTAGTCTTGCAGCTGTTTCTGGGATATTACGGATATCCCTTCATCAGAGACGATATGAGAGAGTTAACTAGAGGGAAATAACAGAGTTCAATATAAGGAGTTATTTGGGAAAGGGGTGGATAAAGGAAGTATAAAAGGAAATAAGAGAATAAGCGTAAAATGAAAATATATGTAGGGTGTTACAGTTGCAGTTCCATTATCCAAGGAAAGTGCTGTGTAGAATGGGTAGAAATGCTTCTTGTCCATGGTATGTAGATTCTGATAGGAGTCCATATTTTGTTATTACAAGTAGATAGTATGGAGATATAAATACCATGTGCTGTTCATTCAAAGGGGTGTTGTGGTGTGAATGAAATTTTGAGAATGTACTAGTAAGGGTAAGTAGATAGAGAGAAGAGAATAGATAGGTATGTCAGGAGGAGAATGGTATTAGGTAAAAGGAATAGGGAAGGAAAGAAGAAAAAAAAAAGAAAGAAAGAGGAAGAAAAAATGAAGAAAGGAGTGCTAGATGGTGGTTAAGATATTGTGATGGGATGGGAGACGAGAGCTATCAGGGTAAAAGGAATAGGAGGGAGGGATAGAAGGAAGAGATAATTTAATTTCTATATATTGTAATTGGAATATATAGAAATTAAATTCATGTTTGATTCACTAGACTGTTGATTAACAGCCCAGTCAAGATGGCATTTTTTTCATCTCCTACTCTTGTATTTGCACACATATACAAAATGACTTTCTAAAATGAACTTCCATTATGCAGCTGAGGAGTACATTTTCATTGCACATCTTATGTGGTGTTCTCACTACATAAATAAATGACGTTTGTACGAAACGTACGTACTGCTATAACCTAATGAATTTTTGTTGCTTTTCTTCAAATATATATATATATATATATATATATATATA
>NC_069004.1:17008047-17011841 GCF_001194135.2 Octopus bimaculoides
CTTTTTTCATTATTCTTCCCATCCTAAAACTGAGATCTTGGAGAGGTCACCATCCTTGAACTCATGTCAATAGCTATACAATGGTAAATAACTAACTAACTAAATAAATGGTAAATACATGCCAAATTGAAAAGAAATCCCACCCTCCCCCTCTCTACTTATTTATCTATCTATCTATCTATCTGTCTGTCTGTCTGTCTGTCTGTCTGTCTGTCTGTCTGTCTGTCTGTCTATCTATCTATCTATCTATCTATCTATCTATCTATCTATCTATCTTGTCCAGGAGTTTCACGCAATAAACAACAACAAAAAAGCAAATGTAACTTTCTCCTCTTCTAAACAAATAATAAAAAATACCTGATTTATATAAATGAACAACCTGTTTGCACATTCACGATTTCATTTGACAAGTTCTGAATCGAACGAAAGCGTTAATAATAATGAATAAATAAAAAATCTTTCTCCAAATTCTGGCGACCTCTTCTTTTCTCAATATATATATGCATGTGTGTGTGTGTGTATATATATATATATATATATATATATATATATATATATATATATATATATGTTTGTATGCATGTATATATATATATATATATATACACATATATATATGTATTATATATATGTGTGTGTGTGTGTATACATATATATATATATATATATATATATATATATATCACGTCATTAAGAATGAAATGTCCAATTTTGAGCTGAAAGTTTATTTTACTTTATCTCAACAAAAAGCAATGCAATTAATCAAAGTATGCACCTAAATTATCAACACAATTTTTGGGACATTTTATCGGTAGCTTAATTATGCCGGTAGCGAAAAATTCTGGAGGGCAAAAGGTGATGAAATCATGAAAGGCTGTTTTTCATCTTCTTCAGATTTGAAGTTTTTTCCTTGCAAAAAGTTGTCTAATACTTGGGAAACGTAACAGTCAGTTGGTGCAAGGTCTGGTGAATATGGTGGATGACAGAGTACTTCCAAGTTCAGTTCCTGGAGTAGCGTTCTTTGTGCAACATGTGGTCAAGCATTCTCTAACAAGAGAATTGGCCTGTCTCTATTGACCAATCTCGGTTATTTAATTGCAAGTTCACTCATCATTTCATCCAATTGGTTGATGCATACATCCACTGCAATTGACTTATCAGGTCTCATGAAGCTGTAGTGGATGACACCAGCACTGGACCGCCAAACAGACACCATTAGCTTTTTTTGGTGAATATTCTCTTTTGGATTGTGTTTTGGCACTTCGTCTCTATCCAACCACCGTGCAGAACGCTTGCTATTATTGAAAAGAATCCGTTTTTCATCACACGTAACAATACGATGCAAAAATGGTTCGCTTTTATGCCGTGACAACAAAGAACAAGTTTCAAGATGACGTATCATTTAATGTTCGTTCAATTAGTGTGGTACCCACTTGTCCAGCTTCTTTACTTTTCCGATTTGTTTCAGATGGTCCAAAAGAGTAGGAATCGAAAAATGAAACCTTGCTACTAACTCACGCGTAGTTCAAGATGTATCCGCTTCCACTACAGTTTCTAGCATATCATTATTCACTTTGGTTTCAGGTTTAACACGGGGCTGATTTTCAAGAGTCAAGTAACCAGACCGGAACTTTTCAAGCCATCGACGTACAGTGCGCTCATTCACCACATCTTCACCAAACACCTCACTGATGTTTCAAGCTGTCTGGAATACATTGGTTCCACAATGGAACTCATATTCATAAACACGAATGTTTGATCTATCCACGAGTTCACAAAAACTGATTTACAAGAGAAAACTCACAATATAATCAGACACCATGAATTGAATTTCGAAAAGTAATGATGTAACTCTTCAATGTTGTAAAACAAAGAAATGTCAGGATAAAACAGAGTTAACGACTGTCAAATTTGCTGCATAAGAAAATCGGACATTTCATTCTTAATGACCTGGTAGTTTACTTTTCCGTTAAGGTAAGATAAACAACAAAACAAAACCGTACTCCATCTGGTGAGAGATAAATACTGTTTAATGTATACAGTATAGAGTTATGAGCTACTAACTGTTTCATACATTGAATATATTAACTAGGACTATCTAGGCAGGCTTTAAAACACATCTCGTGTCTCCAAGTAATATTTTTGGCTCTGGACATGTGGCCTATACAAGTTTCCAATCAGGTCAATCACGAGAAGAAAAAATAACCAGACGAAGGCGGGTTCAAAAAGTGGAATGTGAAAAATAAAAACGGGAAAAAAGAAGGAAAAAATAATTATAGTTATGCCCCCTTTGAGATACGGCTTGGTGGTGTAGAATCTATGGAAAGGGTCTCAATCCGGAGAAGGTAGTGTTCTATTCGCCGAAAGATACTTGTCCCTCTGTTTGCACAAGCAGGACGTTATTTAATAATACTATTTAATAATATTAATTTGTATTTTTATTATTTAATTTCATATATCTGTGTTCTCTAGCCAGTTGATTCACTGCTGAATACCATTCATTTTGGTCATTTTCTGGTTTAACGCGCTAGTACGAGGGCGTTTGAATCGTAGTTAAAATACATGATATTGGAACTCTATACATTCGTATCGTCTCACAGAGACGGGTGGTGTCCAGTTCCATTATTCCATTGCACTGATTTCTACCTTGTAATCCATTGCACTGATCTCAGTGAGGAGACAGACAATTATTGAATTGTTCGTGTCGAAATCTTAAGGTATGGAATTAAGTGCTATGTTTATTGCTTTTCATTTCATCTAGCGTCTCAGTAAGTTGAGAACACAGATTTAGTGGTAAGACGGTTTGACGTCTATCTTTTAGCATACAAGGGATCCACGTAGTGATCTCTCATATTGTTTATATATATATATATATATATATATATATGTGTGTGTGTGTGTGTGTGTGTGTGTGTGTGTGTGTGCGTCTGTGTGTATGCATATTGTGTAGGCGTGGCTGCGTGGTGAGAAGGTTGCTTCCAAACCATAGAGTTCCACGTTCTCTGTGTGACACCGTGGGCAAGTGTCCAGTACTATAGCTTTGGGCAGACAAAAATCTTGCGAATGGATCTGTTTGACAGGAATTAAAACAATCCCGTCCTATATACATATACATACATATGTATGTATGTATGTATGTATGTATGTATGTATGTATGTATGTATCTATCTATCTATCTATCTATCTATCTATCTATCTATCTATCTATCTCTCTCTCTATATATATATATATACTCACCCACCATATATATAATACATACATCTATATAATAAACACACATATATATATGTATACGCGTATGTGTCTCTGTGTTTGTATTTTCCCACTGCTACATCACTTGGCAACAAGTGTTGGTTTGTTTACATCTCCACAGCTTGGTGGTTTGGCAAAAGAGTCAATGGAATAAGTACCAGGCTTAATGTCGACTAAGCATTCCATGGCGTTCTTCTAACATGGATGAAGTCCGATGACTAACACAAATAAAAGAAAAATAAATAAAAAGATACACACACACACATATAGTTGAAATTTACAGACGAAGACAAGTGTATGAACAACAAGCAACTGTATTCGTTCGACGGTCGGGAAAATTGTAAAAGCCTTTTATGTTTCGAGCCTACGCTCTTCAACAGAAAGGAATAAGAGAAAATAAACAGAAAGAGAATGAAAAAAACTTGTAAATTTCAGCGGTCCAACATGGCAAATATATATACATATATATAAATATATATATATGTATATATAAATATAGATACATATATATAAATATATATATATGCATATATATATATA
>NC_069004.1:17012742-17013450 GCF_001194135.2 Octopus bimaculoides
GCTGAAGTGTTAAAATTAATCAAAAGGCGTACTAAGTATGCTGGTAATAACAGTCAAAAGTATGCTGGAAATAACAGTCAAAACTCTTATTTAAATCGCCAAAATACACTGATAAGAACTACAGAAATCAACCATCCGAAGGCAAACGGGCTAACAGAGTCAATGATATCTTCGCAAACTACTTTTTTCGTGAATTATTTGCTCCGTATTGAAATTATTTTCACACTGGTGGCTGCCATGATTTCGGCGCAAAACGAAACAGTTGCAGCGCAGATTTCAACACGAGGGTTTGAGAGTCTCCATCATAGTAACGCGTGCTGAGGAAGCTGAGGCTATTAAGCTAGTGCAGAAACCGGTCCACGTGAGTTCAAATACTTGAATGTGTGCTGGGAGATGGTCTAAGCCCGTTTGCCTTCGAACAGTTAATTTCAGTACTTATCATCAGTGTATTTTGGCGATTTAAATAAGAGTTTTGACTGTTATTTCCAGCAGGTAGACTTACGTAGTATGTCCTTTGATTAATTTTAATCCATCAGTTATTTAATGCTTCTTCTGGCGAGTATGCAATCGCATATATTATTGATTCTATTATCATTTTTAAATTGTTACACTAGATAATAACAGAGTCAATGATATCTTCGCAAATTAATTTTTTCGTGAATTATTTGCTCCGTATTGAATATAAATATATATATATATATATATATA
>NC_069004.1:17015917-17017803 GCF_001194135.2 Octopus bimaculoides
CATTTTCCTGAAAGTCGGGGTGGGGACAGAAATCTGTAGTTATGCCAATTTGTCTACAATATCAAGGTCAGCCAAAGGAATGTCTCTGTCCAGGGAAAGAGAGACAGCTGCAGAAAGGGAAGCATGCCACGAAACGAACAGACTGTGCACGACAAAAGGATCTCCACTTCAGAACAAAGAGCAGTTGCAACAGCTCAGAGAAGCAACTTCTATGAAGCAGCTTTCAATTATGATCCAGCAGTTCATTATGCAGATGACACTAGAGTTTCCATTGGTGCAATGACAACTGAGTGCATACATTGTAAAGCAAAGAAGTAGTCTGGAGAGACACCTGCACTGTGCTGCAGTGGTGGAAAGGTTAAACTCCCTGCAATCCCCCAACCTCCAGAGCCATTGAAGAAATTGTTATCATCAACTGACCAAGATTCCAAGCACTTCCAAAACAAAATTAGACAGTACAATGCTGCACTACAGATGACATCATTTGGAGCCACAAGAGATATAACTGAGCCAGAGTTCATGCAAACTTTCAAGGTCCAAGGTCGGATTTATCATCTTGTTGGCTCTCTACTACCTCTGTCAAATGAATAACCAAAATTCCTTCAAAAATATTCTATGCGGGATTCTCAACAAGAAGGGCAAGAGAGGTGCCAGAACATTTTCAGCATCAGGATGAACATTGTAGTGTCTCTGCAAAATATGCTGCACAACAACAAGAACCTGCCCAGAAGCTTCAAGATTGCGCTTGGAACAGTTCCACCTGACTCCATGGATTACAAGGTAGTTATCAGAAAAGACGAGAAAACATCTGGTGTCAACATGGAGAGAGGTTTAATGCGCCAACAGCAAATGAAATAGCTGTGCTTCTGGTTGGGCAAGAACATGACAAGCGTGACATTGTCCTCCATCTCAGAGACAGCACACTGTCAGACACAGCCCAACTACAAATGGAAGCGCCCAAAAATACCACAGTCACAGCATTCTTCAAACTCTGTCAAGATGATGAATTTGCTACAAGACTGCTATGCAACGAAGTTCCACAATTCTAATACCTGGTACCAAAACATATGGAAAAGACGTGCACTTGGAGCACCCATACATCATCCAGGAATCAAAAAATCAGACACACTTCGCAGAGTCTATGTTGTCCATCCCAACTACTCAGAGTGCTATTGTTACACCATCTTGACATGGCTTCTGTTACACCATGTCAAGGGACCCACATCATTTACAGCCTTACGTACAGTTGATAACACAGTATGTCAAACATATCACCAGGCTTACCATCTCAGAGGTCTTCTGGAAGATGATGTACACTGGGATGCCAAAGTTGAACACTAACCTCACACTAGACAGCATTCCTATCTTTACAACATTCACTTTGGTTGTTAAATTCGATGCATAATTAAATGAAGCGAAGATTTAAGATGTCCGTGTCCTACTCCAGGAACCCAATCAAAAACGTGTCTAATAGATGTGGACGCATGACCAACGATTGCTGAGTTAATACATCCGTACGTATATCCACACTCTTCGCGTTACTGAATATTTTGCTATCATATTTTGCAGTTCCGTAACGTGAAACTCATTCCCTATTGAGTTCCATGCTACAGAGAAGTTACTGAACGTGGAAATAAAGAGTTTCGTGAATGCAAGGCTTCCGTAAAGCGATTCCTATATGCATACATCTGTATATATTCTTTTATTCTTTTACTTGTTTCAGTCATTTGACTGCGGCCGTGCTGGAGCACCGCCTTTAGTCAAACAAATCGACCCCAAGACTTATTCTTTGTAAGCCTAGCACTTATTTCTATTAGTCAGTTTTGCCGAACCGCTAAGTTACAAGAACGTAAACACACCAGCATCGGTTGTCAAGCAATGGTGGG
>NC_069004.1:17017813-17018031 GCF_001194135.2 Octopus bimaculoides
ACACACACACACACACACACACACACACACACACACACACACACACATACGACGGGCTTCTTTCAGTTTCGCTCTACCAGATCACTCACAATGCTTTGGTTGGCACGAGGCTATAGTAGAAGACACTTGCCCAAGGTGCCACGCAGTGGGACGGAACCCAGAACCATGTACGTATATGTATATATATATATATATATATATATATATATATATATATA
>NC_069004.1:17018254-17018866 GCF_001194135.2 Octopus bimaculoides
TTCTTCTTCTTCTTCTTCTTCTTCTTCTTCTTCTTCTTCTTCTTCTTCGTCTTCTCCTCCTCTGCCAAGAATTCACAACGACCTCGAACCCACAAGAGTAAACAAGAGAGACAGAGACAGGCAGAAACATGGAAAATGCCCCTTGTATTTGAATACTATGCAAATATTCTTTACAAAAATGTTTCATTTAATTTTTCCATACTTACAGTTGAAAAAGTCTCAATGACTGAAACCGGTACTGATGTGTTTTTTATGATAAAATTATGTTAGCATTTTCTACCTTGTTTTTTTTTTCCTGATATATATATACATATATATATATATATACACACATGCATACATTTATAACGATGTATGTACGTATATGTGTGTACATATTCACTTCACATACACACACATAATATGAGCATGCTTTTATGTGTGAGTATATGCTTACAAATACACACACTCATACACACATAACTACATATATGCATATACACGCATAATACACGCACATATATATGTATATGTGTATGTATATTGCATGTATACATAGATATGTATGTAAACATACGTTTATATATATATATATTTTGATATATATATATATATATGTATATGTATATGTAT
>NC_069004.1:17019587-17023494 GCF_001194135.2 Octopus bimaculoides
CATAATATGAGCATGCTTTTATGTGTGAGTATATGCTTACAAATACACACACTCATACACACATAACTACATATATGCATATACACGCATAATACACGCACATATATATGTATATGTGTATGTATATTGCATGTATACATAGATATGTATGTAAACATACGTTTATATATATATATATTTTGATATATATATATATATATGTATAAATATGTGTACATACATACATGCATACACAACACACATATGCATACACACACACGCACACGCACACACGCTAATAATAATAATTTTATTGACAATGACTTCGCGGACTTCATCCGTAATGGCGTCGTCAGACTGTCTGGCGACACCATTACCAGTCTCACTTCGAAGTCACTATCAATAAAATTATTAATAATATTTTATTCTACGCTTGTGAGTCTTTTTTTCAATTAAAGTTCGCAACTGTTATGATTATAAAACACTATTTAACTCTGTGTGTATGTGTGTGAATGTGTGTGTGCGTGTATGTTTGTATGAGAGAGTGTGTGTATGTGTGTATGTGCGTGCGTGTATGTATGTATGTATGTATGTATGTATGTATGCATGTTTGTTTGTATGTCATCACTCAGTTTTATTTCAAGATTTCTTGCCAATAGAAAAAGAACGGGTTTCTAACCTTGATCCAAGGCCCCATCATTGGAATTTCGACAACGTCAACAGAGTAGTTTTGCATGTATGTGTGTATAAATACAGTATTTGGAGCCGGTGCATTTGCAGCTTCGTTTGCTTTGTTTTATTCAGGAATCAGTTTCTAGTCCAGAGACTCGGTGCTATCATTGAATTTAGGCAACATCAACTGGGTAGTCGTGCATATAGGCATGTGTGTATATATGTATATGAATAGACATGTATGTACATAAGTATGCACACACGCATGTATGCGTGCAAGCATGGATGACACTGCACATGTGGATCTGTATATTTTGACTTATTTACATGTATGCATTCATATGTTTGTATGTGAACACATGTGTCTGCAGCAGTGTGCATCGTCTTCAGTTTCTTCAAATTTATACTGGAGCACGTAAAAAATACCGGGAATCAAAATCTCTTCATCAAAGCAAGCTAATATCTAACAGCAGAACAGTGAAATAGAGATACAATAATCTTGTCACTGATGAACGAACGAAATTACATCGTTTTGCAACTAAAATGAGGACATTTGGACTTATGACTCCGATACCCTTTCATCTGAAATGATCAAAATGAACATTGTAATGCTCAGCGAAGGCAGTTCAGCCTAAGAACAGGGCAAAAACCGTTTGAGCAATTAGCTGCAGACTCCTTTTGTGATTGTGTCAGTTCGATGAAATGTGACTGCAACTCAAAAAAGATCCTGAGGTCGATTCATTCAACTAAATTTGTTTAAAGCCACAGTCTAACGACTGAAACAAGTAAAAGGTAAAATTATTGTCGTTGCATTATGCTAAAGACACACAGTATCACTAAATATTGATACGAAAGAAAGAGAGAGAGAAAACAAACAATTCGAAGGTGGGAAGCAGCCGGAGAGCGTTGATTGTCGTGTACAGGCACAGGCAATTAACCTTGTATCGAGGTTATCTTATCAACCTTTAGCTGCAGGCTCTCGGTGGAGACATAAATAATACAGCAAACTGGCTGGCATTGTCAGAAAAGAAGTTGGTCTGACATTAAAAAGCAAAATGATTCATATGGCGAAGAAATATAGGCAAAATCTCTCTCTCATTTTCCCCTCTTTTTCTCTCTCGCTCTCATTCCCCCCTCTCTCTCTTTCCCTTTCTATTTAGCTATATATCAATATATATGTATGTATGTATGTATGTATGTATGTATGTAAGTATGTATGTATTCGGCTCACGATCGTAAGATCGTGAGTTCAATTTCCAGCGACGCGTTGTGCCCTTGAGTAAGACACTTTATTTTCGCTCAGCTGACAAAAATGAGTAGTACCTTGTCACACTCTGTGTCACGCTGAATCTCCTTGAGAACTATGTTAAGAGTACATGTGTCCGTGGAGTGCTCAACCACTTGCACGTTAATTTCACGAGCAGGCTGTTCCGTTGATCGTATCAGCTAGGACCTTCATCGTCGTAAGCGACGAGGTACTCCTATGTATGTATGTATGTATGTATGTATGTATGTATGTATGCATGTATATATATATATATATATATACTGAAATACTGAACCACAAAAGAAACGTCGCACACATACTAAATAGAAACTGAATTATTAACAGACTGCCATAGCATTGATTGAAGAGTGCTAATTAAGAAACCGTTATTTCCTAATGGTAAAACGTCATTTCCTGAAATATGTTTGATGTCACATGGTGTCACGTGATGACGGAGTGTACTGGATCCAAAGAGATGGATTCAATATCTCGTGTGACCGCTGTTAGCGTTGATTACCGCCAGGCATCTTATGTACATTGAATGCACCAAACGATTGATGAATGCCATGGGGATAGCAGCCCACACTCTGTTAAAACTTGCGGTGAGTTGTGCCGCAGTTGTAAGCCTTAGACGGATGTCAGTTAGCCTTCTTTGGGATTTTGTCCCACAGGTGTTCTATGGGGTTCCAGTCCGGACTTAGGGCAGGACATGGCAGTGTCTGGATGTTGTGCTGTTGGAGGAAGTCTGTCATCAACCGGGCAGAATGGACACGGGCGTTTGGGGGTTGGAACATGTGATTCCGATAACGGATGAACTAATGCACAATGTGAGGCCTCAAAACTTGGTCGACGTAGCGAGCAGCGGTTACTCCATTGCCCCGGCCTTGGTCAATGTTTTGGAAGAGCATCAGTCCTAGTTTCTGGTTGAGCGCAATCCCGCCTCATACCATGATGTTCTGTCCCCCTCATGAGTCTCTTTTCACCACACATCCATCGGCACGACTTTCGCCCCTCCTTCTTCAAACCTTATCTCTGCCATCTGCCACGTTCGAAACGTATGAATACATACACATAAATATAAACACATAAATTTACATGAGTTTATAGTTTATTTTCTTTAAAATAGAAATAGTAAATATACGTAACTTTTGATTGAACTATTTAACGTACACATTAGTATAGATAATAATAAATAATGATAGTAGTATAATTTAAAGTAGTTGTATGCTGTCAACTTAATGTGACAGTTCCCTGAAGGGAATACTACTACTGTTGGTTAGACCTAGGAAGCTGCACCGCTTCCTGTCGGCCTTGACACAGCGGTGCAGCTTCCTAGGTCTAACCAACAGTAGTATTATTCCCTTCAGGGGACTGTCACATTAAGTTGACAGCATACAACTACTTCATCGTATCACTACTGCATAAATCTCTCTGAGAGATTTAGAAATGTATTATTTCTAGTATAATTTATAATATTATTTAGTGTCGGTGTGATGAGGATAAAGGATATTTTTCTGAGTAAATTTTTGTGTAATAGATGTATTTTTTTCTTAACCGTATAGAAGTGAAAGTAAATATTTACTGTTTCACCATAAATTCATAACGAGTTGTTTCAATTTTGAAATACTAAGGTGCAAAATATCCTGTTTTACCCTGATGAGATTTTTACTCAAAATATTTCCAAAATACAAAATTTCTATAAATTTGTTATTGGTTTTGGCTTTGAATCGAAACAATTGTAGGGTTATTAGTGTATACATTATAATAATAATATAATATTATGCTCATAAATTACTATATGTTAGTTTAAACTCTCCATTTTCCTTTTATTTTTATATATTGTATATATACCCATTTGTTTTGTAGAACATTTTTTCTACTATATTGGGTATTAAAACAGTTAACCACTGAAAATTGCATGTTTCCAATCCTATAAGAAGAGCTTGTTTCCTTGTATTGGATTATATATATATATATATATATATATAT
>NC_069004.1:17023770-17025054 GCF_001194135.2 Octopus bimaculoides
GTGTGTGTGTGTGTGTGTGTGTGTGTGTGTGTGTGTGTGTGTGCGTGCGTATGTGTGTGTGTGTGTGTGTGTATTTGTCCTCTCGCCATCACTTGACAACCGATGCTGATGTCTTTATGTTTCTGTAACTGAACGGTTTAGCAAAATAGAACAATAGAATAAGTACAAGGCTTGCAAAGAATAAGTTCTGGGGTCGATTTTTTTAAGGTGGTACTCCAAAATGGCCGCAATCAAATGCCTGAAACAAGAAACAGAATAAAAGACTATATATATATATATATCGTTTGTAAAAGACATAAATCCGAAAAAATGCACGCACTAATTGTAGAGCAGTATATATTAAAAATGGGGAAGGCCGGTTTTTGGGAATATATATATACATGTGTGACTGTTTGTATATGTTATATATGTGTGCATGCATGAACATATGTATGTAAGAGTGATATTGCTGAATAGAAGTTTGTTTCACGACCATAGGGTCCTGGGTTCAATCCAACTGAATAGCACCTTGCCTAAATCTCACTTTCTACAACTTCGAGTCGTGGTGTAGAAAGTGAGTGAAATTGGGTAGACATAAGCCTTAAATGGCCGTTTCTGGAGAACCTTGGATCGTATGTTTATTAAATAAGAAATTACTTGGAGTTAATCAACATCAACAACAGTAGCAATAACAACAACATTAACACTATCAACAACAGCGACGGCGACAACAACAATGATGACAACAACGACACTATGCTTGGCAAAAAAAAAATTATAATAAAATAAAAAAATAAGAAACAAAACAATGGGATGGTTACTGCTGGATTAACTTTGACCATTAAGCCTGTTTGATCAAACTTGATGCTAAACAACAACAACATCAACAACATTTTCCTTTCTGCAAACTTTATTGCACCTTTGCTTTGTGTCAGCCTTAACAAAACTAAATTTTCTCTCCCACCGACTCTGCATAATGGTCCAGATACCAAAATATATCCCCTGCATTACTTTATTTGATTAATGGTCAAATGTTAGACGAGCTTCAGATTCTAGTGCACTTGACAACCTTCTAATGGCAATATTATGTGTATTGATATTGTGTTCCAGTAAAACAACCCTATTTCAAATCTTAAGTCACGGTAGCAGTCTAAACAAATTCCACAAATTCTAAGACATAAATTTAATTTTTTTTTCTGTCATACCCTCCATTTAATTTTAACACAGAAATTAGACATATCCAGGTATATAGGACTTTCACACACACACACACACACACACACACACACACACACACACACACAC
>NC_069004.1:17025598-17030559 GCF_001194135.2 Octopus bimaculoides
TGTGTGTGTGTGTGTGTGTGTGTGTGTGTGTGTGTGTGTGTGTGTGTGTGTGTGTTTATGCTCTTTCTCTTTAATTTTAAACTAAATTTTGACAGGTCACCTTCTTAGTAGCAAGGTTGTGAAGGAAAGTATCTTGTTTTAACCATCATCCTTTAAATGATAAGGTCTTGATAATTGTTATAGTGCCAGATATCGTGATCATTGAATTAAGGATTTCTCTCCAAGATCCAAAGCTCAGCCATACTTTACTCTAGACGAGTTGGTGTGTATCCTGCTTCTCCAATAATAACAATAGGTATGAAGCTGAAAATGAATCTTGGATACTGGATTTGAAAACTCATTATCAAATGTATGTATGTATGTATGTATGCATGAATGAATACACGTATAATGTTATAGTTTAAAAGTCGGTCCCTTATTCTATCAGTAAATGACATCTTGTAGAATACAAATAATAAATTATAGAGAAAAAGTACATAGAATAGTGTTGAGAGTGTGGGACAGAAACGGGAGAAAGAGCAGTAGTAGGAGAAGGAGAGAGAGGGACAGAGAAAGGAGTTAAAAGAGGCGAGAGAAGGAGAAAGATTGAAGCAGCGAATGGGGGAGGGGGAACGGAAGATTGAGTTACACTTACTCGTTTCTATCAATCAATCAACCTTATTCCACTTACTCTTTATCTGTCTCTCTATGTATGTATACGGACATGAATATATTTCGGTGTATTTCTTTTCTCTGTCTGTCTGTCTGTCTGTCTGTCTGTCTGTCTCTCTCTCTCTCTCTCTCTCTCTCTCTCTCTCTCTCTCTCTCTCTCTCTCTCTCTCTCTATCTCTATCTATCTATCTTTACACACACACATGTATGTATGTATGTATGTATGTATGTATGTATGTATGTATGTATGTATGTATGTATGAATCTATGCATGTATCTATGTATGTATGTGTAGGAATGTCTGTACGTACACATATATACACTGCTTGTCTGTCTGTCTGTCTAACAGTCCTTCTCTTTAGATGTGAGTATGCTGTATATTCGGATCATGTGGGTCGGCAGTTTGTATAAAAGAAAAAGACTAACGCATCTCTCAACACAAGTCCTTTGATAATACATTTTTGCAGTTACTTAGAAACGAATAAATAAACTAAAGGTTACATGCTTCCTCCATCTTGAGATTTCTTCACTGTATTATTATATTTGAGTAGAGGACGCTTTCGTTTTTGCGACATACGCACGCACACACACACACACACACACACACACACACACACACACACACACACACACACAGATGTTGGTTAACTTGGACTATTTCATGTCATTGTGCTTCGCTGGATTCAGACGAACAAAGTATTGAAAGATGGCTAAATTAGGCAGTCAAGAGTGGATTGTGTTTACATTTCAATCGACTCATTACGTTTTGAGTTCAAATTCCGCCGGGGTCAACTTTGCATTTGATCCCACTGGGATTGATAAAATAAAGTACCAGTTAAGTATTGGGCTTGATGTAATCGACTAGATCCTTTCGCTAAAGTTTCAGACCTTGAGCATATAGTAGAAAGAACTACTACTACTACTACTACTGATGAGAAATAATAATAATTATAATGATAATAATAATAATTTGGCGGATGTCGGAGATAGGTAACACCAACAAATTGTAATTTCTTCGTTTTGACGAGGATTTTTCAGTTTTTTTTTTTCATGGGGCCCTTGGAAATGATCTGGAGCATCTTTTTAACAAAATAGCAAAATTTCAAAAAAGATTTCTTTTAAACTCCACCACTACCATTTCCCCCACTCCGGACCGATTTTAGACGATTTTGTGGGCACTATGCACGATTATTTTTTGGGAGTCACAACGCACTTAAAAACTATAGAAGAAGCCTCTTCGGTTAAAGAGAAAGTAAATATTTTCAGACGAAAAGGTGTGTGATTAATGGGAGATTTAGCTGTTGTTTCCAGCATATCGCTTGACCACCTTCCTCGTTTCTTTCTCACTCTGATACGCATTCATGTTTTTCAATATTTTCTCCCCATTAATAGCATAAACTCATTTATGCTAGTAAAAAAATTTGTTTTGAAAATTTATGATTTTAATTACCGGTCATGAGATATGCTAGAAACAACAGACAAATCTCCCTTAAATCACATACCTTTTCGTCTGAAAATATTTACTTTTTTTTACCGAAAAGCCTACTATAGTTTTCTCAAGTGTGTAGTGCCCACAAAATCGATCAAAATCGGTCCGGAAAGGAGAAGATGTGTAGGGAAGGGGTTTAGAAAAAATATTTTTCGCAATTTTTTTTTTTTTGTTGCTAAAAGATGCTCCAGAGCATTTCCAAGTGCACTGGGGGTAAAAAAAAAACAAAAAAACAAAATCTGAAATCAGAAATTCCGGTCAAAACAGAAATTCCAACCTGTCGGTGCTACCTATCTCCGACGTCCGCCAATAATTTGTTTAATTGCTACTTCAAAATTCTTAATTTTCAATGGTAAGAATTTTATTGAATATGGTATCGAATGGTACAGGGAGAGCTTATTAAAATACAATTTATCGAAAACAATTAATCGCAAAAACAATTGGTCAAAGTAACAGTAGCTCGAATCAACATTAATTGATTTATAGCAAATATTAAAATAATTATAATAACAAATATTAAACTAATAATAGCGTATATTAAACTAATAATAGCGTATATTAAACTAATAATAGCGTATATTAAACTAATAATAGCGTATATTAAAACAAGGCTTTCATAAACGGTGTAGTTTATATCTGTGCGTATTTGTCTCGTTTGCGTTTACAGTATAAAAGAAAAACTGTTTTTTAGATTTACAACAATCTTCACATTTCAGGAGTTTCTGTAATCTACCTCAATCAATGAGAATCAAATCTATGTTAAAAGCACAAGTCTTCAGGGGTTTTAATAAGATCACTATTCAGCTTAAAGGATATTTTAGACTTATGAGTCCAGATGAGAACAGTAAATTGGATTTGTTTCTGTTAAGTCTTTGAGATACAATATTTGGCTGCTATGATGAAATAGAGAGACTTGGAGTTATATTTTAAAAAGCGAGGCTTGAAGATGGCATTACATTCTATTCAAGAGTAAAACTTTCATTACGTCTAAATTTATCGGAAGCAAACGACCTAGTGGTAAGTAGCTTGCTTACCAACCACATGGTTCCGGGTTCAGTCCCACTGCGTGGCACCTAGGACAAGTGTCTTCTATTATAGTCTCGGGCCGACCAAAGCCTTGTGAGTGGATTTGGTAGATGGAAACTGAAAGAAGCCCGTCGTATATATGTATATATATATGTATGTTTGTGTTTGTCCCCCCAACATCGCTTGACAACCGATGGTGGTGTGTTTACGTCCCCGTAACATAGCGGTTCGTCAAAAGAGACCGATAGAATAAGTACTATGTACTAGACTTCCAAAGAATAAGTCCTGGGGTCGATTTGCTCGACTAAAGGCGGTGCTCCAGCATGGCCACAGTCAAATGACTGAAACAAGTAAAAGAGTAAAGAGTAAAGATCAAAATACTGTAATCTTCTAATCATTCACGAAAGAGCTTATAAGAGATGTTTCTTTCTCAACCCATTCAAGGATTAAATGGGGATCGATCCAAAGGCAGTTTGCATAACTTTACGTCATCTCATGAAGGTGGCGAAACCTTTACGTTGCAGGATGTCGCTACAGCTCAGGTGGAAGAGTCGGCTTTTAGTGTTAATAGATGGAATAACTACAACTAACCAGTTGTTGAGAAATCAACTTCAGTTGAAGCTTAAACTTGTTTTTCGTGTTGCTTTAGATAATATCCCGCTTTTGATAAACGATGTCTTTATTGTAAGTGAGATACAATCTCAACAAACCAGTTATCACGAGGTCCTGGATTCAAAACTCAAAATAGCACTTAGGAAACTGCAGACATCTGGTCATGCAGCTCTCGCTGTTATGTAAATACAGCAATTCATAGAGTAATGATGATAACACCAGTAATCATAATAACATAAATTTAGCTTAGAAGCGGTAAATCATGAAGACATATCTAACAATCTACCACTATTGGAATAAACAATTTTAACCAACCAAATATTTGAACGAATTATGTTATGTCCTAATTATAAGCAATTACAAACTTTTTTATTTTACTCAAAAATTACAAACTTTTGGCATTTCTTCTGAAGTCTCTTTGTTTAGTTATGCAGAATTTAAAAGAATATCCAATATCATATTGGATATTCTGTTATTATCCAACATTGTTAGTTAATTACTAATAACAGAATTAAGTAAGATTACAAAAGTTCAATAATCATGCGCTCTTAGCTGTAGCGAAACAATTTGCCATTTGTTATAAAAAGTGGGTGAAATGGCTTCGCTAGTCGACAAACTCTAAAGAGTAAAATACTTCTATGGTTTGGATAATTGACTCCTTGAAATTACGGACCATTAGTGTTATTGCTGCTGTTATATATACTTAAAACTGAGCATTTATAAATATATATCAGATTATAAAGTGAGAAATTCTTATTTGATTTTATAAGACTGCAGCTACCCCAATACCGACTCATATCTCTTAAAGGTGTCAGCCAATTTGGGCTCCCTGATAAACCAATTACCAAGCCAAGAATGCTGCCATACAAGAAAGCCATATCTGAAATTTGCTGTCAAACCTGATAGAAGTTTTTCATCTGAGTACATATGGTAAGATTTAGCCAATTACGATGTCGCAAATATGAATGGCGGGTTTTGTTCTCATTAGTCAGAAGTTAGTGATCAGAAATTAGATTAAGAAAGACATGAAATATAAAACCAGAATATGTTCCATATTAATTCTATATTTCATGTATAATAGATTGTGTAGTAACACATACACACACAGAGACACAGACACAGACACACACACACACACACACACACACACACACACACACACACACACACACACACACACACA
>NC_069004.1:17031775-17032767 GCF_001194135.2 Octopus bimaculoides
CGTGATGGACGACAGGCATCGTACTGCTTCATCTTTGGCCTAAGAAGTGTCTTCTGTTAATGGAAAGAGTGTGTCCGCCCAAAAAGTTCGCCGAATGTGGTCTTCATGGACGCATTCCTCGTAGGAAGCCTCTCCTCACTACCATGCATAAATCAAGTCGTCTTTCTTTTGCCGAAAGCTATGTAAGTAAGGGGAAGGAGTTTTGGAATAAGATTCTTTTATCTGACGAGACTAAATCAACTTGTTTGGGTCAGATGGTATTAAACGAGTATGGCGACGACCAGGTAAAGATAATAACGACAAATGCACCGTGTCTACCGTGAAACACGGCGGCGAAAGTGTTATGCTTTGGGGATGCATGAGTGTGGCTGGTGTTGGAGGACACACATTTATTGAAAGAACAATGGATTCAAGGCTTTATTGTGACATATTGCAGAAAACAATGTTGAAAAGTATCAAGGAACTAGGAAGACATTCCATGTTCCAGCATGATAATGACCCTAAACACACTTCAAAGTTAACGACTAAGTTTTTGTGAGATAAAAAGGTAACGGTATTGCCTTGGCCTACCATGTCACCTGATTTAAATCCAATAGAATATCTGTGGAGTGTTTTGAAAAGGAAGGTTGAAGAGGAAAAATACCGCAATGTAACACAGTTGAAAGACATCATTCAAGATGAATGGAGGTCGATTTCCTCGGTTATATGCGAACATTTAGTCGACTCTATGCCCAGAAGACTTAATGCAGTCATTGAAAGCAAGGGCAGTCACACCAAATATTGAACATAGCAAATAATCCATTTTTGTTTCGTTCATATCTTTGAAAATATTTATTGCTTTGTGTTCAAATTTGTATAATGTTTGCATGCATAATATATATTATTCAGGCTAAATTTCGTTTGATTTCCTCCGATATTATCAGAGTAATGGCAATTGTACGGAAAATTTTTAGGAGTGTACATACTTCTGTGAGATACTGTATATATAGTTT
>NC_069004.1:17034216-17035375 GCF_001194135.2 Octopus bimaculoides
ACACACACACACACACACACACACACAGGGCTCCGTAAGATCGAAGTGGGGTCAAAATTTAAATTACCGGGGGTTTTTTTGGGTTGTTGTTTATATCCCACTAATGGACCAAGCGTGTGTTACTTCCGCATCATCATTCCATAAAATGTGTTTATGGGGAGAAAAATATTGTAAAACATCAATGCATATGAGAGTGAAAACCAGGAAGGTGGTCTTCGATGTGCTAAAAACAACAACCAAATCTCCCTTAAATCACACACTATTTCCTCTGAAAATACATATCTCTCTACCCCCTTGGAAAATACACAGTACTGTGTATTGCAACAAACAAGCTTTGCTGCAGCCTTTCTTACTATAGATGGACACACACACACGCTCGCGCGCGCGCACAAGGATAGAGATGAAGAATTATTTATTTTACAGGACAGAACAAAGTTGATTTCTTGCTGAATTTTAAACTTAGGTAACTTTCCTTGTCTCACTGTTTCCATGGGCTTCTTTTGCATTTGACTAAATAGGCACCAGATTTAGTTAACTTAGACCTACATAATAACTATAATTACATCCTCGTGCAACTTCACAATTTACTTTCATTCTTGTGAAATTGTTTTCATGAATCTTTTCTTCTATTCTATAAACGAGGTTCTACTCGAACCTACAGTATAACTATAATTTCATCCATATGTAACTTTGCAATTTCATAAATATAGAACCAATGAAGAGAGAAAGTAATACACATTTAATTATCTCCCTTAGAAAGCTAATTTATTTCGTAAAATCCAATGAAAGAAATATAATAATGCAGGTTTAATTACCTCCTGAAGACGGTTAATTTGTTTCAGATCTGTCTTGTGTCCAAGATGTTGGAAAATGGCGGCTAGCTCCGTTAGGAAGGCACATAGAGAGTCGGGACGACATTCATTGTCTTCGACGTGAAATTTTGCACAAGAATTAGCCTTTAGTTTTTATATAGATGCTCTAGCCAGACAGACACACACACACACACATAAAATCACACGCACACATATATATATACGTGTGCATTTGTATGTGTATATGCATATATATATGTATATGTATATATATATATTTGTATATATATATATATATATATATATATGTATATATATATGTGTGTGTATATGTATATATATATATA
>NC_069004.1:17035692-17038947 GCF_001194135.2 Octopus bimaculoides
ATATATGTATATATATATATGTATATATATATATGTATATATATATATGTATATATATACATATATACATATGTGTGTATGTATATGTATGTGTGTAGGTGTGTGTATATAGTTTTTATTTATATATATATATGTATGTGTATATATATATATATATATATATATATATATGTTTGTGTGTGAAGGCGCATGGTTCAGTGGTTAGAGCGTCGAGCTTACGATCGTTAGGTTGTGAGTTCGAATCCCAGAGTGGGCTGTATGTTGTGTTCTTGAGCAAGACACTTTATTTCACGAGTTCACTCAGCTGTAGAAATGAGTTGCGACGTTACAGGTGCCAAGGTGCATCGGCCTTTGCCTATCCCTTGGATAACATTGGTGGCGTGTAGAGGGGAGGCCAGTATGCATGGGCGACTGCTGGTCTTCCATAAAACAATCTTGCCCGGACTTGTGCCTGGGAGGGTAACATTCTAGGTGCAATATTTTGAATCGATTTGATTTTTATTTTATTTTATTTTTGAAAATATGGTTATGAAACACGTGTAGCCATTTTTACTATTTTAATATTTATTATTTTGTACTTTTTTGATTTTTATTATAGGTCTTTATAGTGTATTTACTTATTAAATTTATCTATATGTGATTGTGGATTTTCATGGATGAATTAAATAATTGTGGGTTTTTTCTCTAAATTATATATTTATATATTATATATTGTGAAATTTAATTTAATTTTGATACATTAAATTGAATTTTTTCTCTAATATTATTATCATTATTATATATATATATATGTAAATATATATACAGGGTGGGGAAGCAAAATTTTTCAATATTTTGAGGCAGGGATTGAAAGACAGTGTATGACCAATTAGTTTATTGAAAGTCATGAGAATTTATTTGCCACAAGAAACTTTACATAATAGAAAATATTTCTATTCTGTGTGTCCTCGTTCTTTCTCAATAACTACCTTCACACGCTTCCTAAAACTTGCAGAAATGTTCCTCAAATATTCGGGAAACAACTTCTCCCATTCTTCTTTAATAGTATCTTTAAGAAAGTTGACATTGCTGTGTGATGTTCTATTGGTAGCATGTTCTAAAATGCCCCAAATAGCATAATCCAGAGGGTTTAGATCTGGGCTAGAAGGCGGCCATAAACATGATTCCAAAAAATTGCTAAAGTTGGATTTGCAGTAATCTTGTATTTTTCTAACTGTGTGGGCTGGAGCACTATCCTGTGTCCATACATAATTACCATCTGGGTAGTTTGCTTTAAGCCATGGCAATACCTGGTATCTCAGAGTCTTCTGGTAAGTATTAACATTGATCTTTTCATCAGCTTTGTAGAATTTTATAGGCATTTTCTTTCCATCGGAAGCCACAACACCAAAAGCCATAACTTGAGCAGGATGTTTTGTTTTGAATGTCCCATCAACCTCAGCTGTCGATTTTGCGATAAATCCGTCATTTCTGCGGTTCAGAACAGCATCGACATTGAAGATCTTTTCATCTGAAAAGATCGTTACAATGGAGGACTTTTTCTTGAACCATGTAATAATTTTCTTACACCTTTCCTTCATAGCTGTTGTCAACAAGTGTTTTGGTGTTTTTGTGTAAGATTTTAACCTCAAATCATATTTTACTGCATTTCTAATAGTCTTGTTGTCTACCTCAATTTCAATTGCGTTTTATTCTCATGAATTTGTTTGAATCCTTTAGGATTTTTTGGATTTGAGAGCTTTAATAAAAGCTTTGGTACGTTTTTTGTTGGTTTCTCCACTTCCAGACTTCTTCGTAATAGTTTTGCTCATAGCCATTCTATTCTTTACATTATAAACAGTCTTTATGGACACAACAACTATTCTTGAAATCTCCTTTGGTGTGACGAGTGCATTCAGCAAATCACACACTCTTTGACATTTGTTTTCCTGATTACTCACACGGGCAAAAGTTTCTGAAAAGGTAAGGATAACAGTGTCAGGTATGATCCTGACATCAATATATGTTAGGTTTCAAAACAATTGACTTAGTGCCTGCTGAGAAAAAACAACTTAACGTTCATTGTAAATTTTGCTTCCCCACCCTGTATATATATATATATATATATATATATATATATATATATATGCAGAGAATGAACAAGCAATGCTGGAAAACATTTGCCTATGACTAAGAAAGGGAAAATATTTTTTTTAAGAGCCGCGGTTTGTTGGTGTTAGGAAAAGTACCCTATGTCCCATTACTTTTTCATGAAAGCCGTTTGCTCCCTAAACAGCATAGGCCATCGATAATTATCCCCCTCTGCCTCAATGCCCTGTGTCCAGCTATTTTGGGGGCGTCCCCTCTTCTGCTTCCCTCCTGAGTTCCAAGTCAGGGCAAGGCGTGTTGGTTCTTTTCGGATTTTGCTGCACTGCGTCATGTATTTTACCCAGGCGAAAGGCCTTCCTCTCCCAGGTCTTGTTGCTTTTGAATTGTCATCAAATGCTTCTGTAACTTTACTTTTTTAGGTAAGGATGTCGGCCTTGCACAAACCCACAGACCCATTTTTACCTCTGGGGAAAAGAGGTCCATATTTGTCAGGCCTCCATCGTTTGATCTTTACTGTAGTGGAGTTTCCATCAGGAGCTTGTACTGTGCTGTCATAACTCTCAGGGGTCACTGAGGCCCACAAGCCATCCTCTTGCTCAAGGACAAAAAACCCACTGCATATCGAACTCACAATCTTATGATAATGAGCCAAATACTTTAACCACTAAGCTAAGTACCGTCATACATACGTACATACATACATACATACATACATACATACATACATACATGCATGTAACACTCCGTCAGTTACGATGACAAGTGTTCTGGTCGATCTGATCAACAGAACAGCTTGCTCGTGAAATTAACATGCAAGTGGCTGAGCACTCCACAGACAGGCATATCATTGAGAACTATCTCAAGGAGATTCAGCATGAAACAGAAGGTGAAAAGATTACAGGTACAACTCCTTTTTGCCAGCTGAGTGTTATTATATATATATATATATATATATGTATATATATATATATATATACTTATACATACACGCGCGCGCACACACACACACACACACACACACACACACACACACACACATATTCTTTTATTGGTTTCAGCCATGCGGCTGCGGTCAAGCTGGAGCACTACCATGATTTTCAACATTTACATATGATTCTTCATGGGCTGATTTTCTCAGGGTGCTGGGGTTTCGCATCACCACCCCTA
>NC_069004.1:17039531-17044303 GCF_001194135.2 Octopus bimaculoides
ATGTATGTATGTATGTATGTATGTATATAAATATATATATATACACACAGCACATTTAAAAGTCTTTGTGAAAATTACTTCATACAGTTTTTCTAAGTTTAAAAAAGATCTTTCTAAAAGGAATTTTTCTTTTTTAAAGTTATGATTTCTTTATCAGAACGTCACTAACCATAGTGAAAGAAGTTTCTTTCTAGTGTGTGTAAGCGCTTTCGGTTATCTTTTCTAACACGCACACACATATATGCACGCGCGCGTGTAAATATATATATATATATTTATATATATATATACACATACATGAATATATATGATGTGTGTAAATGGCTGTTTTTAATGTTAGTATATGCGATTGTGTGTATGTCTGCAAAGCTGCTGTCAATTAGATTAATAAATCTCACGAGCCACTTCACTTAATCTGAAAATTAGATGCAAAGCAACTCCACTGAGAAATGTCAGCGAGTTTATGGAACTTTGAGGAATACACAAGTATCAGAACGACCATTTAGAATCATATTTATGTTCAGTGCCAGATATGTGCTTTCCGATGTGCCAGTTATTTCTATTTGAAGAACAGACAGCGAGCAGTGTTGTATATGGGGAGTTGTTTGAAGAACAGGTCGTGAGCTGAGTGATCTATAACGCAGTATCGCAGAATATGATGTGGCATATGAAAAACAAGTATTATATACTGGTGAAGTATGCTTAAAAATGGCAGATTGGCAGACTCGTTAGAGCGTCGAATAGACGGCCTTACGGTAATCGTTCCTGTTCTCTGCTGAGTTCAAATTTTGGCGAACTCAACTTTACCTTTCATGATCAATAATTAAAGTACCAGTTAAGTTCTGGGGCTTATTGTTATCTCCCCCACTCTATCCTCTCTGTCTCATCTTCCCTAGATTATGTTTATAGATCAAAAGGTCCAGCTTCCCATATTGTGTCCCGTCGATTTGGTCTGAAAATTACGTTAATCTTGTCTGTGGAATAGTCAACTGATTACGCGTTTATTTCAGTAGAAATTCATTTGGTTAAGCAGTCAAAAGCTCGTCGCTTAAACTGACGGAGAACCACTATATGATGCTTATTTCTTCCGAAAAATACTTCCGTTTCCAGATTGTGATGGTCATTTATTTACATATTTATTTTATCCACTTAACACTTCTGTGGTATAGGTTTGATTCGGACCTCTGCCATGCTTCAAAATCATTGCACCTAGTTACACTTGGATGGACACACACACACAGACACACACAAATACACACTAACACTCGTTCACATACACTTTCGCACATGCAATTATTTATACATACACTAGTTATATAATTTCTTACATAAGGATTTTCTCAGGAGAGTGTAAGTGGATACCGTCTTGACTAGTACTTTATGTTATTGACTCCGACAAGAACAAAAGGAAATATTAACCTCGACGGGATTTGAACTCAGAACATAATGAGCCAGAACAAATGTGAAGCTTTTTATCCGATACTCTAACATTTCTGCCAATCCACACATAAACTAGTAATATAATAGATTTCATGAGATTTTCTGCTTTGTGAGTCGCTTCGTGATTGATCCTTCTGTCTCAGACGAATTGGTTCATATCGAATGGTCAGATTCCTCTTTTCCAAGCGACGACCTACAGACTCATCCAATATCGCCAAGCCTAGTATTTGTAATCCTATGCGAGCAGAGTTTTGCTTCGAAGTGATATTAATACCACTTCAAAATGATATTAATGGTTTCAAAATAAGCAATTTCGAAGTGGAATTAACAGAAAACGACTTATTAGAAAGCATAGCACAAAAACATCATAACATCATAATGGGCCTAATAGGGCCCGTAGAGACCGCTTCTTCCAGACCTAGCAAGCAAAAAAAAAAAAAAGAAAGAAAGAAAGAAAGAAAGAAAAAGAAAAAAAATGTCAACAATGTGAACATGCTTCGTTACAGGTTTTCACCAAACAAACAACGAAGCAAAAGTTCATCACAAGGTTGTAACAGCTTCCAGGTTTCCGCGGTTAAGTAGAGGGATGGCACACGATGTTATATCTTTTTAGAATATGCAATTCTAAATGAGAACAAATCACTCCGCAGCGAAAACTTTGTTGCTTCACAGTGAAATTAACGATTTCAAAGCGAGGCTGGTGCATTTTCGAATATGTTATAAAATAACTCTTCAGAGAATAAGCGGTTAAAATCAGTATAAGTTTTGCTTAAGTGAAATGTGATCACATTGAAATTCCTGTTGTCACTTTGAATTACAAATACAGGCGTACCTCAGCTTACGACGGTAATTGGTTCCAAGACATGCGACCTAACTCGAAAAACGACATAACAAGAAAAATCATTTTACAAAAATTATTGGGTTACATCTGTTTTAAAAAATGATTTGTATATATTTGATTCTCCACTTCAGTATAGGTGTTTAGATGTCTTTAGAAATATTTTTATGCTTTGAAATAAGTTCTCTGAGACCGATGTAAAGTCGGATAAATGGACTGAACTTGAGGATTATTTATTAAAAATAAATAAATAGATATTACGGAGATGTATTTGCATTGCAAGTGACCTGATCTGAGATCGGGTGCTGGAACGAAAACAATTGCAGCGTGGAAGGTGTTTATAAGCCATTTAAGAAACACATAAAAACCGTTAGATTCACTTCAACATATAAATTTAATTTGTCAAAATATTTTCGTCGCTTTGAGACCGCGACCTGTTCACTGACAAAATTCCGTGCTGCATCTCGGAATTTTGTTAGTGAACAGGTCGCGGTCTCAAAGCGAAGAAAATATTTTGGCAAATCAAATTTATATGTTGAAGTGAATCTAACGGTTTTTGTGTGTTTCTGAAACGGCTTATAAACACCTTCCACGCTGCAATAAATAAATAAAACGTCGCAAAATTGAAAAGACTTAACTCGAAACAAAGTAAATTGAGGTATGCCTGCATTGTAGTATACGGCATGTGATGTTATCAAACAATATATGGCATGATATTTCCTGTAATAAATGCACGCATCAATGCCAAACAGTTTTTAATCTACGTCGTTCTTGCTTTCTACAACATTAGAGTGGGAGGCCATTGCAGTTCTGTAAAAGAGATGCTTTATGAATACTTTTCAATTTCTTGAGCCACGAAGAAAGTTTCTCAGTGATTTCAATCCTTTATCTTTTACTTGCTTCAGACCGACTTGTTTTAGTCGAACGAATGGGCCCCAGTTATTTATTTTGTAGAGCTTGGTGCTTAATCTATCGGTCTCTTACAGCGGATCTCTAGGTTTCGGGGATCTGAACAAACCAACACCGGTTGTTAAGCGGTAGTGGAGGACAAACACTGACACAAAGACACGCACTGAGATACATACACATACATACACATACATACATATATTCTTTCATTCGTTTCAGTCATGCAGCTGCAGTTATGTTGGAGCATCTCCGTGGACGTGATGCATAAGCCGGGAAACGAACCCGGGCCAACCGCGTGGCATATATATATATAAATATATGTATATACGATGGGCTTCTTTCAGTTTCCGTCTGCAAAATCCACTCACAAGGCTTTGGTCGTTCCAGAGCTATAGCAGAAGACATGTGCCCAAGGTGCTATACAGTGGGACTGAAGGTAGAACCATACAGTAGGGAAGCAAACTTGTTACCATAAACTGATACCTAAAGAAATATGCAATTTTAAATTTGGTATTTTCCACATATAAAACACAGAAAAGAAAAATTAACGAATCGATTAACTCGAAAGAAATATTGATTTCGATTACTCTATTCGCCATTTTCCTATAAAGGATGGAGGAGAGAGAAAGAGACAACAACTCTCCCCACATCACCAGCTAAGATTGAATCGAACTCACTACCTCATGATTGTGAACCCGTGGCTCTAACCACTGAGCCATGCGCCTTCACAAACGTGCATATACATATGATGTAAATATATATATGTATACATATGGTATATAATATGATATATATGTGCGCGTATGTGTGTGTATATATATATATATATATATATATATATATATACATCACACATATACGCACATACATACATTTATATATATGATATATATATATAGATATATATATATATATATATACACATACATATATATATGTATATATTTATTATATATACATTTAATATATATATATATATATACACATACATATATATATGTATGTATAGACACACATACAGATGCGCGCGCGCACACACACACATATACATATATAATAAAATACAATATGCGCATCATATGTGTTATATATGTGAGTGCATGTGAAGTGTTTGCGTGTAATAACAAAACGAGATATGGGCGTGTGAGTACGCATGTGTTCGTAGATGTATGCGTATTATATGTATGTTTATGTGTTAGTATGTGTATGTGTACACGTCTGTGTGTGTGTGTGTGCTCGTTCAAGAATACCAATAAGACACAAGTAATTTAAATCTGATTAGATAATCTAGTAATCCCCAATTAAAACAATGTTTCGCCCCAGACAGTCCAAAATACTGATATTCAGAACTTGTTACGTCATATCTAATCAAATACTACTCTTATGACCGCTTCTAGACACAAAAATTAAGACAGATTTTTAATTAATTCAATATTGCGTGATGTAATTTCTTCCGTCCTAATTTTCTTTCTCTCTCGCTCTCTTTGGTCACCCCTTTTTTTTTCTAACTTTCGTTCTTAACTCTCTCTCTATCTCTCTCTCTCTCTCTCTCTCTCTCTCTCTCTCTCTCTCTCTCTCTCTCTCT
>NC_069004.1:17045499-17047555 GCF_001194135.2 Octopus bimaculoides
CCTGTACCCTGATATGCATCTATATACACATGTAGATGTAAGTATGTACATATATGTGTGTATACATGCATATATATTCTTTGTATTATTATTATCATTATTATTATTATTATTAATATTATTATTATATATATATATATATATATATATATATAGGCGCAGGAATGCTTTATTATTCACTGAATGTGAATAATAAATCTTGTTATGTACATTAGTAGCTTTTGCACTGAATGTGTCAAGTATGTTATAAATGCATAGTTTTTACGTAAATTAAATTTTCTGTCCCTTGAAAATCTTTTGAACATGTATGTAATCTGTTTGTACCCATGAGTAATATGTACACATGTACCTATATATAAATAAGCATATATTTTGGTAATTTTGAATACACACATATGTACAACATTTGTGAAATTAGGTAGCGCATTCATTGTAAAAAATAGTGAAGAATAACGAGTAAACCTCTGACTACAACTTATTGTACATATTAAAAGTAATCAGACCTGTATTAAATTTGGGAAATGATAAACATAATTTTCTTACTTTTCTGTTCTTTTGGAATTTTTATTTACATCCTCATACTCTCATTAGCAAATTTCATGTCCATTTTTCAACAATATCTCCAATTGGAAAAATCGAATATTCATACATACAAGACAAAATGTCACGATGTTTACACCCGCCGTTACTATTGACGGCTTAGGTATTCTAGTTTAAAATAATATCTCATGTGTCAAATGAAAAGTTCTGTGTACGTTGCATGCTTCTCTGCAGTGTTGCATTGACTCTGACCAAGAATTGTACACGTGTCTGAGGAATACTCAGCCACTTTCACTTTAATTCAATGAGAATGTAGCCCTCTTGATTTAACAACTAAAATACTTATCGTTTAAATATATTGGAAATATCTCTTGTTTTTGTCAGTGTTAATTTTAGCACTAAGCTGTCATAATGAGTTATGAGTAAAGAGTCCTGTGATCAAAAGCATTCCAGCCATGACCGTCTCACCATTCTTTCAGACTGTGGATAGATAATTTTCAGTATCAACTCGTAGGCATGTTTGCCAGATTCGGCAACAAGTAGTGGATAACGCTTTTGCTTTTAAGATTCATCGTTGCTATATTAGAAAAAAAAGGAAAAAAATCATGCTACTTACTATCCTAAAGTTTAAAATTTTAAAGATAATAGTCAAATTAGATTTGAATATGCGGAAAACGTTTTGCAAATAAAGTTTCTATTCCATTATGCCGGCCACAGTCTAATGATGCTGACTGGTGAACCAGTTTTGGGGATTCCATCAAGCTGTACCAATATAATGTAGGATAAATATAGTAATAATTACAATAACCCTTGGATGGAATTAATAAACATTTAATGCATCGCTACGCGCGTTTCCACATATCACGTCTCTTAAGATCACAGTCTGTATTCCTAGGATGATTACAGACAAGGAATCCCAACAGCTGATGTCTATAGTGGCTGTGCCGGTTGACCTGTTTACTCCAGAACTCATTGAGGCTAGTCATGCTTCAAATGAGATCGAACAAAGGAATGCACTACCCATCCTTGACATCTGCAGACTAAATAGCAAAATAAGTCCAACGTCACCACACACACCTCCATCCCCATATAACCACTATTTCTTCCTCTCTTTCCACCACCTTCCCCTCCTCCTCACCAAATGCACACAGCCTACCTACATAATTCAATCAAACCTCGCACTGGTCAAAAGGGATAAACATCCCTCTGGTAAATATTCACTAATGCTATATTGCCTGAGGAAATGAATCCATGCAGATGTTCAACTCGATGCCCACGGATACTACGGACTACACTGTAATCAGCACAGGAATACGGACTGTGATCTTAAGAGATATGTGACTTGTGGAAACGCGTGTATCCTTCCTTTCTTTTTGTATTTATTGTTGGATTGTTCGTAAAGGTTCATAAGAGAAAGTAGGAGTTGAAAGGATTTGTAGTAGAAAGAAGAAATTAGATTTTATTAGGGGGGAATATGTTTATTTGTGTAGTTTTATGGATTTTATTCGTTATTAGG
>NC_069004.1:17048239-17049151 GCF_001194135.2 Octopus bimaculoides
ATATATATATATATATATATATATAAATATATATATATACACAGATATATATATATATTATCTTTTCTTTTACTTGTTTCAGTCATTTTGTTGCAGTTGCTGTTGACGATGTTGTTGCTGTTGTTATTGTTGTTGTTCACGATGTTGTTGCTGTTGCTGCTGTTGTTGTTTTTGTTGTTGTTGTTGCAGCTGTCAAAATATGGTGGAACCCAAATTCGCTCCTTGAAAAATACTATTTTAAACAATTTACAACATTTCGTAAATAAAATCAGCGCAACTACTATATACATTCACGCGTAGACATATATAAACATACAGAGTGTAACATACACAGACATAATACAGCGCCCCCTGGACGCGCACACGCAAAACTAATATAATTTAGATCTACAACCCAATGATAGTAATATTTACTTTGTTTTTCTGTGATTCTGTACATGGCTAAGTAAGATGGTGTGGTGCAGTGAAAGCTATGATATCCTTTATTAACTGATATCCTAGATTTTATCCATGCACAGGTGTTGCTTGCTAATATAGATGGGTAAAGCATTTTTTTTTTCTTGGTGCTCAGTTAACCAGATATGGTAATACTTATGTGTTAAGCAACAAGAGCACAAGAGAACTTAGAAGAGTTGTCAAGAGCCCTGTGGAAAAGTCTCATTTATTCTTGAAAAACCGCATCCGTGGAATCGGATCGTTCGTACGCACGGAGATGATACCTGTACAGCTTCGTATTTCGTATAACGTCTACTGCTTTCTTGTCGACCCTTTGTTTACTTGAGTTATGTACACACACACACACGCGCACACACACACACACACACACACACACACACACACATAGACACACACTCTCTCTCACTCTCTCTCTTTCTCTCTATCTTTCTTTCTCTCTCTCTCTCTTTCTCTCTC
>NC_069004.1:17049945-17050563 GCF_001194135.2 Octopus bimaculoides
ATATATATATGTATGTTTGTATGTATGTATGTATGTATGTATGTATGCATAATTATATAAATATACACATATATATACATATATATGTTTAAATGTACTTTGTTTAACATTTTGTCCATGTTTTTTTGCAACGTCATGTACTCAGATATGTATCTACATGTACATGTATATGCATATACTCATATATTGTTTGTATCACACGATCGAACGCACGCGTTACCTTTACAAGTAAGTTTTGAACTATATTTTTCTGACGCGACTCTCTCTATCTCTATATCTATTTCCCCCTCTCATTTTTCCCTCTACTGTTCTTCGCCTCTCCCTGTCACTACTATATATCTCTCTCACTATCTCTCGTTGCTCGTCCTTCGCCTCTCCCCGTCACTACTACTATCTCTCTCCCTCTCTCCCTCTCGTTGCTCACTTATATTCTACTTCCCCCCTTCTTCTCCCTCTGCTACTCTTTCTCCCTACCCCTCACTGGTCACATGTGTCCGGTTGCCATTTCTTTTCGGTCTTGGACTCCCCAAGCTTCGCACGCACTTCTTCGCCTCTCCAGTTTGTGCTTCACAGCGTTCTATATACACACACTTCTCCACGTCTGGCTGTACAGCCTTT
>NC_069004.1:17050573-17050851 GCF_001194135.2 Octopus bimaculoides
ACGCACTTCTTCGCCTCTCCAGTTTGTGCTTCACAGCGTTCTATATACACACACTTCTCCACGTCTGGCTGTACAGCCTTTTTGTTTGTTTATTTCACCGTTTCCTTTTCCTGTTTTGTTTTCCGTCCTCCACTATACTCCACGAAAAAAATTTAATTTGTGTTCGTGGGAAGAGCCATTTTAACGATGCGTCCTGCCCTAACTCTTCGAAACGCCAGTGTTTTAATGGTGGCAGCTGATGAAGGATATGTTCTCTATGTGGCCTGCTTGTTTTTTGT
>NC_069004.1:17051794-17056432 GCF_001194135.2 Octopus bimaculoides
ACACACACACACACACACACACACACACACACACACACACACACACACACACACACACACACATATTAGACAAATAAACTTTCCAGTGAATTCATTCTTCTCTCTAAAGACAACAGTGAATTTCGACATTTTAAACTTCTCATCTGTTGACTGTTGGCGATTGACTGTAATGCTGTCTACTCCCTCTAATGGGAAGCTTCTCTTATAAGGAGTGGGAATTAGTTATTTATTATCACCATATCGGAAGTTTTTCAATGATAAATGTTGCCGCTATATTTGTTTTTATTGTAGAAACTTCTATACTGAAAACGTATGGATGTACGTATGTTTATATGCATGCGCATACGTATACATATCAGTGTAATATATACATACATATATATATATATTTGGCCGGAGTGGCAACAAAAAACAAAAAAAAGAAAGAGACCATGATATTATGCAAATAGAGGAATGTATCTGTAAAAATATGTGACACTTATTCAGTAGCCATGATAAAACTCCGAGTTTCCGATGCCCGGGCGGTGTTCCGTTCCGGTCATCTCTTCAGTTATCCAACTACCGGAGATTCTATTTAAAAAACCGTTATAGGGACACAAGATAAAGATAAAGATATAATCTTCCATGCTAGAAAGACCTTACTCTTCAGCGAGAACGCAGAGTGGGTCAAGACTGCCGACACAGAGGGTGCTTTCGATGTAAGCATGGGGTCATATGATGGAGCAGGCATATGCGATCTTATTGGACTATTCTTACTAGATGCGTTGTGCAAGACCTTTCCTGACGTACACTTCGCAATTTATAAAGATGATGGCCTAGCTTTAACCACTAATACAAATGGGCCAGCACAGGATAGATTCAGAAAGGACATTATCCAATTGATGAGAACCTTCGGCCTTAGTATAACCACAGACACCAACCTGACGGTCGTCAACTACCTAGATGTGTCCCTAGATCTAAATAAGAATATTTATAAACCTTATAGGAAGCCCAACGATAGACTTAGTTACATCAATGTGGGTTCCTGCCATCCCCCCATAGTGTTTAGAAATTTAGTCAAGAACATTAGTAAAAGACTATCTAGCCTCTCCTCCGATGCAGACATTTTCAATAACGTTGCCCCAGTATATAATAAGGCTCTAAAAGACAGTGGTTTTAACGAGGGAATAACCTATACACCCGTTCAAAAGTCACTGGCACTATCACAACGGCCAATTCTGTCACTCACCACAGCACTTTCAAAGCATATTTTGAAACCGGAAAACAAAATATAGGGCACCAGTATTGCAGGAGTGGTGCTAGATAAGGCATATTACCATATTATGTTTAGATATTTAAGAACAGATAAAAGTTCTGCAAATACTTGCCTCACAGAGAAACTCCACTTTATTCACCATCCTAACTAAAAGAAGTGAATTAATTTCCATCTTGTGACACACATCCAATTTCTTTCTCAGGAATTTCAAGAAGGTCTCACTTGACGCATGCTAGATATTTATTATGGATAAATGACTTCATCCTTAAGCCATTGTTACTGTATTCATTAGACCTAAGAGTCTAATGAACGAACTTGCGGTCCGGGTGTGTAATCGCTTTTACCCTGAACATAAACATTCATACGTATACGTGAAAACTGTGGCAACGTCACTTACTTCCTTCACCATCAATTCACATCACCACCCACATATCTACCATCACTATATCTCTACAATAAATATCCAACCGAAACAATTGCAGGACTTGAAGAGGTTTGGATTGAGGAAAGCTGAGAAGCATTGATTCTCTTGGACATCGGTAGATCAAAGAGAAACCTATTCAGGTTTACCCAAGCGGAAATACAAACGATTTGTCAATTTAACACTACGCAACGACACTATGTCATTAAATCACAGGTTTGTAGTGATTTGGAGGTTTAGTCTGGGTAATGACAAAGGTTATCGTATTGAAATCAATCTACCTACATACATACAACTCTCTCTATCTCTCTCTCTCTCTATATATATATATATATATATATGTCTGTCTGTCTGTCTGACTGTCTCTCTCTCTCTCTCTCTCTCTATATATATATATATATATATATGTATATATCAATTTGTTTCACTCTATCTTTGTCTCCTCTCTTTACACGTATACTCATGTTTATTATATACGCACATATATATGCTTATATATGTATAAATGTATGCCTATATGTATATATGTCTGTGTGTATATATATATATGTGTGTGTGTGTATATGTATATACATACATATATATATAGGTATATATATGTATATGTATATGTACATATGTGTGTATATATATATATATATATATATATATATATATATATATATATATATATATATATATATATATATATATGTATGTATGTATATATATGTATGTGTATGTGTATATATATATATATGTACATATATAAAGATATATTATGTGTATTATGCAAGGACACGCACACGAATTTACGCGCACACGTGAACACACACTTCCACACACACACGCAAATACACACAATATCGACTTCCACCTCTTTCTCTCTCTCACTATCTCTTCTTCTTTTCCTCTCTTTCTTTCCCCTCTCTCTCTCCCACTCCCACTTTCTCCCTCTCTCTTTCTCTCTCTGTACGTCTATTTCGTTCTGTCTGGATAATTAACACAATAGTTGCACAACGTTTGAATATCATAATTTATTTAATCCGAGTTTCTATGGCTTCACTTCTTGTCATTTCACACAGAAAATACGTTCTGCTGTTTGCCTGAGATCAACGTGACTGGCTGGTTACAAATGGCACTGATATACTCGCTAAATTGTTTTACACAGTCACCAATAGATTCTGGGTTCGAATCATGTAGGAGGCTATTTCGTTTCTACATTTTGATTGTATCTACCCACGTAAGTGTGCTTGTGACTGCGTGGTAAGATACTTTCTTCTCAACCACATGGTTTCAGGTTCAGTTCCACTTCGTGGCACCTTAGGTAAGTGTCTTCTACTATAGCTTCGGGCTGAGCAAAGCCTTGTGAGTGGATTTCGTAGTTGGAAACTGAAAGAAGCCCGTCGCGTATATGTGTGTCTGAGTGTGTGTGTCTTTGTGTCTGTGTTTGTCTTCTACCACCACTTGACAACCGGTTTGGGTATGTTTACGTCGCCGTAACTTAGTGGTTGGGCAAAAGATACCGATAAAATAAGTACTAGGCTTTAAAGAAAATAAGTCCTGGGCTCGATCTGTTCGACTAAAAATTCTTCAAGGCGGTGCCCCAGCATGGCCGCAGTCAAATGGCTGAAACAGATAAAAAATAAAATATAAAAGATATATGTATGCATATATGCATGTGTGACTGTGGCCATACTGGGGCACCACCTTGAAGGGTTTAGGTGAACAAATCGACCCCAGTACTTACTTTTTGAAGTCTGGTACTTATTCTATTGAACTCATTTGTCAAACTGCTAAGTTACGGGGACGTAAACGAGCTAGTTGACAAGTGGTGAAGGTGACAGACACAAAACCACACACACAAACACACACACACACACACACACACACACACACACACACACACACACACACACACACACACACACACAGGGTGTTCAGGTTAAATTTGACGATCTTTTGTGACTCCTATTTTCAGGAACAGTTCGTGTATTAGTGAACAGTCAACGGCGGTGGAGAGCATGAAGATTAAAGTTGTAGTTGAAAAAATGTTATCTTACATGAAGGCCTGGAAGCCATCTGAATATTGGAAAAGAGTTACCTGTATCATGATGATTGGCACCAGTTACCAACATGCCGAGATCAGGACTACTGCTCAATGCTCTGTGAACATCGCAAAGGCTGTAAGACATGACATGGACATCATGAAAACCAAGTACCCACCAAACTATGATGGTCTCTGGGTGTGACATTACGTCGCCCCATATCTTTGAACAAAGCCTTAAGCTCAATTCAGACGGCTATGTGAAGCTGCTGGAAACTGTGGTCAAATCCTGGCTAGAGAGGGTTGCTGCTGGAAGGTCATGTGTGGCAGTAGGATTCGGCTCTTTGCTAGTAGGAAAATTTCTGCAATTCCTTATTCCAATTTCTGCCTCCTAGTTTCCTGATTGTAATTCAATGGATTACTATATGTGGGGCGCCGCTGAGGAAAACACCAACTGTTCTGCTTGCACAACAACAAGGCCGAGTTAGTCACAGGGACACAGAGAGGAGCGCATGCGCCATGAGCCGTCTTCAGGCTATGGCGGTTATCTCCCAGCCATAATCTAGTTGACAGCTTTTGATTTTTAAAAAAATACTTGTATTTTTGGATGGGATATTCGAATTTCTTTTCCTTTTATAGCAAAACGTCAAATTTAATCCGAACACCAAGTTTTTTCAGCCTGCCAAATCTATTCACAATGTTTTGGTTCAGCCTGGACTATTGTAGAAGACACTCGCCATGGTGCCATGCAATGGAATTGAACCCGGCACAATGTGGTTGGGAAGCAAACTTCTTACCACATAGCGACACCTGCAACCGTTGTAGGATCTTTACGAAAAGCATTAAAAAAAATAATATAATTGAAATTTAATACACCCACACACACAAACAAACAAACAAACAAGCACAAATATATATATATATATATATATATAT
>NC_069004.1:17058151-17059376 GCF_001194135.2 Octopus bimaculoides
ATAATATATGAGTATATGCGTATATACGTACATGTATGTACATACCTACATCTACATGTATATATAGATGCATATCTGGGTACAGGACGTAGCAAAAAAAACCTGGACAAAATGATAAACGGAGTACAGAAAACACACAAGCCACATAGAGAACATTTCCTTCATCAGCTGCCACCATTCTAAAACTAAGCGTTTCGAAGAGTTTCGACCAACTTGTCGATGTTGTTTAACCAACTTCAGCCCTTATGTCCTGTCATTCTTTAATTTATATAGTATATCCAGTGTGTTCTGCCTTCTTTAGTTAGGTTTGACTTTAGGAAGATTTGACAGTTGGGGATTTTCTCCCCCTTTTCTGTTTGCCTGTCTGCCTCTCTCTCTTTACCATTTTCGTTCTGTTTTGAATCATTGAATCACACGTTATTCTTATTTGCTCTCTTATATTTCATTTAGATGTTCTTACACTACACAGATGTCTTCCTTTTTTGTAATTTCCAGCATTACATTTATGTCATCTAGGTAATTGAAAGGGATATCTTTCCTTTCTTAGTCAATAATATACTTTTTAAAAATGTTATTCAGTATTTAATAAGAGTTCCTGGTAGATTTTTTTGTATTAGATAATTGTGATAAAATGTCAAAAATAAAGATTTTTTTCCAATCACTAGAGGGGTGTACATTTTTCTGGAAAGTTATAGTGCAGCCTGGGGTAAAATAGCTTGGGAAACACTGGTATATAAGGAGATCAAAGAGCTTACATGTTTAAAATTACTATCTTCCCGACCTTGTATAAGAAAACAGACGCAATGGTCACCTTCGTCAAAGGGTTTGACGAAATCCAAGAAGATACAACAAAATCTCGATCCAGATGATAGACGTTTCAGAATTCAGTTGCTTTGTTGATGCTGTATGAAATAATTTTCGAGGAAGTAAAAGCTACGTTAAAGAGGTTCCGTTAATGGGAAGAATTTATCTTATGTCTGCAGCACACGAGATTGCAATTACGCCTTCGTTATAATTCCATTCACAGGCTTTATAGAAATATTAAATTTACTCCGTGTACTTGACTGGTGTTTTATCTTATTAGTGTATATGTAGGTAATGTTTCTGAACGCTTCTATGTATGTATGTATGTATGTATGTATGTATGTATGTATGTATGTATGTGTGTATGTGTGTGTGTACGTGTGCGTGTGTGTGTGTGTGTGTGTGTGTGTGTGTGTGTGTG
>NC_069004.1:17059913-17066379 GCF_001194135.2 Octopus bimaculoides
TATATATATATAATATATATATATATGTGTGTATGTGTGTGTGTGTGTATACATATATACATATACATATGTATATATACACACACATACACATACACACACATACACACACATATACACACATATACATATATATATATATACACGCATGCATGTATACATGAACATGTGTGTGTGTGTGTGAGTATGCAAATGTCTATGCATTATGCGTGTGTGCATACGTGTATACGCGTGTCACAGAGGAGAGAGACAGAGAGACAGAGAAAGAAAGAGAGAGAGAGAGAGAGAGAGAGAGAGAGAAAGAAAGAAAGAAAGAAAGAATGAAAGAAAGAACGAAAGAAAGAAAGGAAGAGGGCGCTTAAGTGAGTGGGTGAGTGAGTGAACGATATAAGTGCCTTTGGCCAACTGTGTTATCGGTCCGGTTTCGATTCCTTGGAGCCATATACACCATTGTCATGTTGCCTCACCTCTCTTTCACATCCCAGTTAAACGTCTTCCGTTGTTGATTTTGTAGTTATTATGTTTATTGTTATTGTTGATGCTAGAGGTGATGGCGGTGACGGCGGAAGCGGGTGTCGTAGTGATGGTGATAGAGCTTTGTTTTACTAAACAATTTACTTTTACATATCACATCTACCTTAGTCTTACTATTTCATCCTCTTCTCAGTCACTCAATCTCTCTCACCCTCTCTGTCTGTCTCTCTCTCTCTGTCTCTGTCTCTCTTTTTGTCTCTGTCTCTCTCTCCCTCTCTTCATATCTCGCACACTTATTCTGTCAAGTCCCAATGTGTTAGAAATAGCAGTAAAATCTCCATCATATCTCACCTTAGCGTCTTTAAAAAAAGAAGGGACATGGCCCATTAGATAACGTAGTTCTACAAATTCGTAATAGTCGGAAAGATAATGCCTGGAACGGTTGTTTATAAGTTTCCTCAATTAGAGCTCACCTGTTTGTATGCAGATGGTCTGTGCCATTTGTAAGTGTCCTAGCACAGACAGAATGCAGTAGCGAGGGTCTCTATTGATATTGTCTATTGATTTACGTTGGACCTTCAACACCTGATGACGTATATCAAAGTGAACTGATCCATCTGTAAGTATCATAGACAGAATGTAATGGAAGAAGAAGAAGAAGAAGAAGAAGAGGAGGAGGTGTTGGTGGTTGTGGTGGTAATGGTAATAGTGGTGATGGTAGTGGAAATGATGGAGTGTGATCGATACGATAACGAAGATTCGGTTACGATGAATATATGAGGAGGTGGTGGGGGTACTTATTGATTTTATATTTGTTTTTATGAGAAACATCAATTTGGCAAGCATATTTCTGAAGGAACTGCAGTTGTTTCCAACGCGCCATCCATATGAACAAACGAGGGATTTCCTCAGTGGCCACTCGGTCTCCTAAAAGTAGCTATCATATCCAACGTCTCACAAAAAAAAAAATAATAGAAATGACACTTTGATTAATGTAAGGATCTTCCCAAGAAAATAGAGTAGTTACGACTGAAAGGCTCTTCATCATAACAATATCGCATTTAGGCATAAGTTATACAAACTGTAGTTTTAGGCCTTATAAACTGCAGAAGCTCAAAATGATTGAAAAGTATGTTTTCAATTGAAGTGACTACTATTTTTTTTTTCGCGCCGACTCTTACGAAAGGAACAGAGGCCGTGGAACTTGCAGATCTTCTGGAATTGGTGAAAGTAATACCGTTAATGTCTCGATTAAACTGTTGCAGATCAAAACGTGAAGGTATGACACAAGTAAGAAGATTCTAGAGTTCATATGTTCTGGGGAAGAAGAGTCGGGAATAGTGATTAGTGCAAGGAAAGGATGCTGAGAGGTAAAGAAACGAGTAGGACAAAGGTGCCTGAGTTGTGGGGGTACGAGACCAGCCAGACTTGAAGAGCAGAGACCGGTATAGTAACGAGAAGATATGCAAACAATCATGATGGTATGCAATATATCGTTCTCGTTTTTGCAGATTTAACGCATGATGGCAGCTCCTACAGCGGATTTTGGTGAAATTGAATCACGTACGGTCATGATATTCCTTTTTTGGTAAAGCAAAGGAGCGACGGAAATCCATGGCGAGATGAAGGAAGTCTTGAAGGATGGTTGCCCATTTTACTCTGCAATGAAAATCTGGGTGTCAAGGTTTCGGCGTGGTCATTTCGCGACCACAGAAGACAAAGCCAACGCTGTACACGTCAGGATTCTCGAAGACCGCTGGATTTCAGCTAAAGTCAGCTGAGATTCTGGGGATTTCCAGCGAAAGAGTTACCGTATTTGATGGCATATAAGATGCACGAGTGCATAGGACGCGCCCTAGCTTAGGTTATGCTTTTGTAAAATAAATTACTACTAAAATAATGTTTTAATTCCTCCACTTACCTGTATAACTTTGTTATTACTGGTAATTATAAGCAATTTATTGCATCCACATTCAATATAAACATATCGTAGGCAATTCTTCACTAACGGGTGGCAGCACTGCCATCCACGAGTTTTGAGCCAACATTGAGTGCATTGGACGCAGGGGGTTTTAAAGCCATTTTGGGGGTAAAAAGAAGGTGCGTTTTATAGGCCATCAAATACAGTAGCCACATCATCTACAACATTCCAGACATGAGAAAGCTTCCGCAAAATGGGAGGCGAAATGCTTGAATTTAGATCAGAAGCGCATCAGAGTACGACATCAAAGGTGATTTGGGACCGATTTGCAACAGAAGAGGCTAATTTTATGGCTCGTTTAATCACCATAGATGAAACTTGGTTTCGTCCTTATGATCCCCAGACCAAGGAGCAATCAGTGGAGTGGTATCACAGCGGTTCACCGCATCCCAAGAAATTTCGGACCCAGAAGTCAACTGGAAAGATTGTGGCTTCAGTGTTCTGGGACAAAGACGGAGTACTTCTCATAAAATTCCAACGAAAGGGTCGCGCCATCAACGCAGAATACTACATGTCCTTGTTGGTTGAACTGCGTGAAGCTTCGAAGTAGAAACGTCGTGGAAACCTGAGCCGTAGTGTCCTGTTTTTGCAGGACAATGCACCAGCACACACAGCACATGAAACTCCACGGTAAATACGCAACTTTGGCTTCGAATTGGTAGACTACGTATCTTACTCTCTTGACTTGACCCACTCTGACTATCACCTCTTTTCCACAACTGAAGAAATATCTCAAAAGAACGAAATTTCACTCCGATTCGGAAGTGATCGCTGTTACAGAGGCTTGATTGGAGACCCAACCTTCCGAGTTCTTTTACAGAGCTTAGAAAAACTGAAGGACCACTGCAATAAGTGTGTGAATCTGAGAGGGGAATATGTTGAATAAAATCATAATTAACTGCCCCCCCCCCACCGTATTTTCTTTTACTGGAAGCCAAGAACTTTTCAGTTCCTCCTCGTACACTATACAGCTTAACTTCGGTTTGGAAACTCTTTGGACAATGTGTTGTTGTTATTGTTGTTGTTGTTACTTAAATTTCGCTTCTTCATTTTTTCTTTTGCTTCTTTCTTTATTTCCAGTGAACGAACCAATATGGAGGTGGAGTGTAGACCAGACAACTCCATAAGGAATGGTCCCTATAGCAATAGACTGCTTGACAGTGCGATTTACACGTACAGAAACGCCAAACACCTGCCGTCAGCTTTAATGTCTTTTTCCCCGCGTTCAGCGTCATCGTCGTCCTCTTCTTCCTCCTCCTCCTCATCATCATCACCATCATCATCATCATTATCATCATCATCATCATCATCATCGTCATCATCACCATCATCATCATCATCATCGTCATCATCGTCTGCACTATTCTCATCAACCTCCACATCATCATCTCCAAAAACAACATTAACCACAACATCGTCGACATTGTCGTTATCCTTGAACCAAAACAAACTTCCAGGACCGCTGAAATCAACAATTATAAGGACTGAAGCCCACCACATCGATGGAAGTCATTTGAAGTCGACTCCAACTTTCAGACAACAATCTGTTGCCTCGGTGCGCCGTTTACTGCGGACACCAAAATGTGCCCGTTGCCGAAATCACGGTGTTGTGTCATGTTTAAAGGGTCACAAACGATATTGTAGATGGCGCGACTGTCAATGTGCCAACTGTCTTTTGGTTGTGGAACGACAGAGGGTAATGGCGGCTCAAGTAGCTCTCAGAAGGTAAAAACATGTTTCTTATGTTTTCTTTTACATATTCCAATTAGTTATTGAGTGATTTTGTTGTTGCCATTGCTATTGCCGTTGTGGATCGTTGGCTTCTTTGAGTTGACCAAATTATTATCAGGTTCGTCCTTAAAGTGGCGAACTGGCAGAATTGTTAGCACGCCGGGTAAAATGCTTAGCGGCATTTCGTACGTCTTCGCGTTTTGAGTTCAAACGCCGCCAGGGTCGACTTTGCCTTTCATCCTTTCAGGGTCGATAAAATAAGTACCAATTGAGCACTGGGGTCGATATAATTCTGCTCCCCCAGAATATAAGGTCTACAGTATGCCTACAATAGAAAGGATTATTAGGTTCGTCCTTCATGTCTTTGAAGACTCTTAGGTTATGACTCTGAAGACATCCAAATTATCAGCGTTTTTATCAGTGGTGGCTCATTGTCATGAAATCTGCGTTCCCGTGGGGGAACGTAATAGCAGGGTCATAACCCGGTGGGACTCTTGCTCTTTCCGCGCAGGCCTTCTTTCTTTAGCTTCTCTGGTCATATCTGATTCTCAGAATTGTATTCGAGAGTACACAGTACTACACTACAGAGAGCGATCTCGAGCAGTCATACAAGCAAGGCCGGTTTTAAGCCAATTAAACAGATTTATTCAAATATGGCCGTCCGCCAAGAGAGGCCCCCACCACCACCACCACGCCGTACACGATGATGAATTTTAGTATATCATTGTGGTTGATGGTGGAGCATCAAACCCTCAATGCTTTTTGGCGAGTATTGGCGTACTACACAAAGCATAAAATATCAATCTTCAGCTTTTGTAGAGTAGAAAGCCTCATTAGCAATTCTCTAATTGGGATCCATATTTCTTAGTACCAGACCTAGTCATAAATGATATTGGAGATGGCGCGGCTGTCAATGTGCCAACTGCTTGTTGGTTGTAGAACGACAGAGAGTAATGGCGGATCAAGTGGCACTCCTTATTACCATTGTGGTTCGTTAGAATCTTTGTGCTGGTAAAATATGATAACTAAATAGTTTGTATGTTCTTGTAGCGTTTTGTATTATTGATTGTCAACTATGTAAGCTGAATGTTGTTGAGATAATGCATTTAATTTCTAATATTTTTTTGTCTTCTATGTTTTCTTTCAATATTGATAACAAATGTTCGTCATTCTTCTGTTTTCCTATTCTATACTTATTTTTGTTATTTATCCTTGCTATTTATCCCAGGTTTTGTATCAAACTGGTTATTTCAGTTATGTAATTCCTACTCAACTGAGCATAGCACGGCAAAGTCTCCATGTATAAATGACATCATTGTCATGGCGAGACACCATTGTCATGGCGTGACATCATTGTCACAACATCGTAATCTTCTCGTAATCTTTTATAATGAAGGATCAAAAGGAAAGTGGTAAAAAAAAAAAAGAAAGCATCCAGGAAGCAAAGTGGAATTTCCACTTGACATCACACGGGGTCCTTTCATCTTTGAGTTGCCACACATGGTGGGCCAGGGACGTGACAAACCATCTTTCTGGGACTCTGAAGGATGATGGTGGTTAAGAAAATGTTTCTTGGACGAAGTACTCGCCGAACCAATATATTTATAAACACATTTATAAATATTTATAAACATGGGACGTGGTCCTATTCGCACTCCTGGTAACATATGGGGCGGAGCGGGGCTGGTCATCCCATCGGTGTCGAAGATGAATGTTTGGTCCTCATCTGAGGTGGCGGAACTGGGAATGACAGATACCTCCTCCAAGTCGTTGGCTCTGGATAGGTCATTATTTCAAGGTGCGGCGTTTGTACTGGTCACTCTATCCGCGTCTATGATTTGTTCATTATCCGTGACGGTGGTATCGAGATCTTCGGTGACGCTCTCTGCGATGCTGGTCCCAATTTGGTTATTATCTCTGGGCGTGGCAACTGTATTGGTGTGAGAATTGGTTAATCTGCTTTTTGATGTTACATTACTGTTATTACGGATATTAGGTCTAGGTATCACCGTAGCCTCATATATGACCCCTTCAGTCTCGCATCGGCTTCCCTACTGGACAGTTATTATATACTTTGAAAGAGCAACCTGCCTCCTCCCATGTATTGTGTTTATTTGTTTATTTTACTTATTTGCATCATTATCTCCATGTCTACTCACATAGATTCCTCTTATAGTCACTCTTTACCCCGCAGACTGGTTATTTCCTCGGTAAAGATTCCGGAGTGTAAGTTCAAATCATTTGAGCGCCACTAAGTGTTTTCTATATTGAGCATCTCTG
>NC_069004.1:17067094-17074157 GCF_001194135.2 Octopus bimaculoides
AGAGAGAGAGAGAGAGAGAGAGAGAGAGAGAGAGAGAGAGAGAGAGAGAGAACCAGACAGACAGCGAGAGAGGTGTGACTTGTACTCTGTGTTGGGTGATTAGTTTTGACAGATAAATTAAACATTCAATTAGACTTGCCGCAATAAAATCTGAAGGTGTCATTGATGAGTCGGAGCTGTTGACATCCCAGTAGCTGCAGCAGTGGTGGCGGTGGCGGTAGTAGTAGTAGTAGTAGTAGTAGTAGTAGTAGTAGTTGTTGTGGTTGTTGTTGCTGTTGATATAACTTATCTAGATCAGCTCTGATGAAGCAGCGCTATGATCCAGGGTGTTCCAGCTATTGTGAGAAACGAGAAGAATCGATCATAGTACTGAACTGGGGTACGTTATTTATCGATCCCGAAAGAATGAAAGTTAACTTCGACGGGATTTGAACACTGAGCGCAAAGCATTGTATTCGATGCTCTAACGATTCTATCAATTGGTCGATTATATGTAATATATCTTTTACTTCTTTCAGTCACTGAACAGCGGCCACGCTGGGGCACCGCCTTGAAAGGTTTAGTTGAACACATCGACCCCAGTACTTATTCTGTCAATTCTCTTTTGCCGAAGCGCTAAGTAACGCAGGGACACGTGTGTGTGTGTGTGTGTGTGTGTGTGTGTGTAGACATATGGTGATTGCTTCATCTTCACAGATGATTGTTATGCCCTTGTGCTTCCTCGTAGTCAATAGCATCTCCGACTTTCCGTCCATGGCTTCTCAGCTGACCGTTCAGTCCCGCTGCAGATTTTCATGGTTTGAAGCATAGCTAAAAGATGAAAGCTGTAACTTACTGTATGCTTCCAACATGTCTGCACACGTTAACACTCTTCCGTCGCCATAGGACTTTCAAGAGATGGAATGACAAACGAGGTTACCGTGAAGAGACATCTGTACGTCATTGAGATGTAGCGATAAACGCTTGTATAACACAAGTACCACTATTTGCAACTCCGAGATTATACTTAGAGACAGGCTGAAGCGGGTTGATCGACAATCACGTGACAGTAGCTAGGGATCCTTCGCTCCAAAAAGGTTTGCTGCGCGCCCTGGCACCAACCAAGGGTATTTCTGCTTGTTTGCACTCAGATGGTTTCCTATCACATATGCAAGTTAACCCGATACTGGGACCCTGACAGCTACTACTACTATGGGTTGGGTAAACCCTAGAACAATAATGGCTGTGAAATAGTTCCATAGTCTTCAAAACCTTGGATACAGTTTAAAATCATACCCAGGACACACACTACACATATATATGTACACATATATATGTACACATATATGCATATACATAAATACACTTACACACACACACGCGCGTGTGCATACACACGTATTTATTATTATGTAAGTTAATTTGTATTTACGTATGAAGTTATGAATGAATATCTATACGTTTATAAGCATTTTAATTCGTGTGTATATATGTGTGAACGTATGTGTGTGTGTATAGACACACACACACACACACACACACACACACACACACACACACACACACATATATATATATATATATATAAACACACACACACAAACACATGCATTAAATAAAATGAAGCAACAAAGCCAAGGCTGTGTGGAAATTTTCAGGATATTTATAAAGGGAAAGTTAGTCTTACAGCTGTTTCTGGGATGTTAGGGATATCCCTTCATCAGAGACGGTGTGAGATGGTTAAATAGAGGGAAATAGTAGAGTTCAATGTAAGGAATTATTTTGGAAAGGGATGGAAATAAGAAATATAAAGGAAAATAAGAGAATAAACTAAAAATAAAAATATATGTAAGATGTTATAGTTGCAGTTCTATTATACAAGGAGAGTGGTGTGTAAAAGTGGGAGAAATTCTTCTTGTCCATGGCATATAAATTCCGATAGTAGTTCATATTTTTTCATTACAAATGGAATGTGTGGAGACATTGATTACATGTGCTGTTCATTCAAAGGGGTCTTGTGGTGTGAGTAAAATTTTGAGAATATAGTGGTAGTATTAAGTAGATAGAGAGAAGAGAAAAGTTGTGTATATTAAAATGAGGAGAATGGTCAAAAGGAATAGGTGAGGAAAGAAGAAAGAAAGAGGAAGAGAAAATGAAAAAAGGAGTGTTAGTTGGTGGTCAAGGTAATATGAGGGGATGGGAGAGAAGTAGGGGATAGGATGAGATAAAAATGTAAGGAGTGCGTGGGGAGTGGGGAGGAGTGATATGTTTGAAAGGTTCCAAGATGGGGGATGGGTACAGAAAATGGTACAGGGGGTTACTAAAGTGAGTAATAAACCTCAAAAAGGAAGGGAAGAATAATAAGATATAATGGTCAAGTTTCTAAAAATATACGGAGGTGTTTATTGTACTTGCTAACGTGATAGTGGGGATTGAGGGATCAGAGAGAGAAAGAAAGGAGTGTATATTGATATACGCACGCGCGCACACACACGCATAATTATATGCATACACACATACACATGCGTACATATAGACACATGCACATACATATATACATATGCATACATATACACACACATACATACAATCACGCATACACACACACACACACACACACACATATGAATTAAAAGGTATAATAAATAAACATTCTAATCGGCCAAAACAACTTTATATCATTCCCAAATTATCAAAAATCGACTATAAATATATATTAAAATAATAGGGCACCCAATGGTAAAACCCAACAGTATGAAATATACACATATACACGAATAAAAGGTAATATAACCTAAAAGGGTAATACGAGTGAAATCGAATGAAGAAAAATAAATAGAATACATTCGTGCATAATAAAGGCGTCTAAAAATTTAAGGCAACGGAGTTGAAATAAATAAATAAATAAAAATACAAGAGTATAAATATAAAAAATAAAGTGTAAGGAAGCCAGAACAGAGTCCATTTAAGTCCATCTTTACGATCGGTTGAAAGGATGCTGCTTCACTTCGTTAATGTACAATTCATTGAGGAAATTCAACAGCAACACCTTTTCATCAGGAGAAAACTTCACATTTCTGGTTATTCATGGATTGTACACTAACGAAGGGAAGCAGCATCCTTTCAACCGATCGTAAAGATGGGCTTAAATGGACTCTATTCTGGTTTCCTTACAATTTATTTTTTATATTCATACTCTTGTATTTTTATTTATTTATTTTAACTCCATTGCCTTAAATTTTTAGACGCCTTTATTGTGCACGAATTTATTCCATTTATTTTTCTTCATTCGACTTCACTCGTATTACCCTTTTAGGTTTTATCACCTTTTATTCGTGTATATGTGTATATTTTAAACTATTGGGTTTTACCATTGGGTGCCCTGTTATTTTAATACATATTTATATTCGATTTTTGATCATTTGGGAATGACAAAGTTGTTTTGACCGATTGGGATGTTAATTCATTATACCTTTCAATTTATTTCTCCTTTCGCCTCGGTGTCATCTGAGCACTTCCATCTGCAATCCTGTTTATATTTTTGCTCTTCGGAAGTTATAAAATTATCCTCTTATATATATATATATCCATAAACATGCACGTATACATGTATACATGTCCATATATGTATTATTAAACAATTAAAAAATAAGATTGAAGAGTTAAAAAATTAAAAAAACGGAAACAATGGAAAGTCAAATAGGGTTGCTGGAGATTACCTAAGGAGTCTCCGGGATACGTATTGTGTGGTGATTTAGGTTCCATTTAGTTTTGTGATAAAATTTGAAGGTATGAAAAAAGCGGTGGTGCGTGTACCTAGGGGCGCATTATTTAGTAGTATTTTATTTAGTAGTATTGAAGAGTTGGGTTTTAATATATGGAATGCCTCTTTTAGGAATAACTTACAGGCTGAGCGCTGACCCCGGCATGGAAGCCTTGAATCTGTTATGGACCATGACGAGATGTATGGAGTATTTCTATTTTTGAAATGATGTATGTGACTGGCGAGTGTTGTAGATTTACTGTGTTTCTCATACCTAAAAGAATTGAGATGCGCAGCGTATCGCTGTTTAAAATTTATAGTTGATCCTCTATATATGGTTGTAGAATTGTGTAACGTGTTGAGGACGATGCATTTATAAATTACGTTAGGCCTTCTGCAATGGGTTTGTAGAGGGCAGATGGCCCCAGGGCGGTAGTTATATGGTAGTGCATTGTGGGAATTATTCTCAGGAATAGAAGAAGTAATACTGTCTAAGGAGAGATTAAAGATGTGGGTAGATTGGTCTATGTCATTAACATTATTATTAATAATATTATTACTATTTCTATCGTCGTTGTTATCTATCCTATCTGTAATAATGGTGGACGTTGGGGTAGTAGTATTCTGGTTAGTGTTAGTGGGATTGGTTGAGCTTTCGTTGTGGTCTAAAGTATGGGGTTCGATATTGAAGCTATGTATATGTTGGGCGCTCGTGTGCATATATATATATATATATATATATATATATATATATATATATATATATATATATATATATATATGCACACACCCGGAGATATAAAAAGAAGAAAGAAGGAGAGAGAAAGAAAAAGGAAGAGGTATGTAACACTAATATATAACTATATTCTCTTTTATCAGGCACCAAGCAACCGAGGCGAACAACAATATGAAGAACAAGGGAAAGAATGCAGCTAACGTCCTGCAACAAAGGAAATTACTCCACCGAAATCTGCGGAATTTGCAGCAACATACACTATCCAGAGAAATACTTTCCAGTAAGATTTACTTCTTAGCACATTTTGAGATGTATGTGTTGTTGTTGTTGTAGCTTAATCCCGAGTCAGCTATGATTAACCAGGCTTGCATCTGTAATTGTTCAGCCTTATATTCAGACACAGTGTATATTCGAGTACCTTATCAAATGCGTCCTTTTTATTTTCATTTTCTCTTCCCTTGCTTTTGAAGACTGTCAATAAAATGGGATATGAGTGAGGTTTAGTTTCTAATTCTGTTTGAACGAGCGAGCATGTACAGAAGTGGTTCTCAACCACTTTTTTCCCTATGGGTCTCTTTGATTCTTCTTTTACTTTGGTGGGGTGTTCCTCATAGCCATTCAATGTCTAAAATTACTATTTTTATGAGTGAATATTATTAGGAATTGTCTACAAAAATGTTAAAATATTTTGTGTTGAAATATAACCAGTTTATTGCACGGAATTTTAACAACAAAATCTTATATGGACCACCAAGGGTTATATGGGTCCCTGTTGAGAACTAAGCATGCGCCAGTAAACTTCAGTACAACAGTTGGGCAAGGACTGAAGCACCTGGTGATGAGGACAATTCTGGATCTGTGGGGTTCCTTGATTGACCCCAGTTGGAAGTTCTCCATCATCCATTTATTCGCATATTTTGTATATTATATACACTTTTGATCTCATCGCTCGTTTTCTCCTTTTCTTACTCTCATCTTTTTGTGCGCTCCCTACGCACAAAATGTAAATTGTCCTTGTAATATCCCCCACTTAGATGAAAGATCCCCACAACGACGACGACGACGACGACGACGACGACCACCACCACCACCACCACCACTACTACTACTACTACTACTACTACTACTACTACTACTACTACTACTACTACTATTTTACTTTTCAGATATCTCGATCTTGTTCTGGTTGATTCTGTGAGAGCGGACAGCAACCTGTTGTCAGAGGTCTCACAGGGTCTCTTTCCGCTAATTATAAGCCTTGATACCTGGATGTTAACTTATCGTGGAAGACACTTAACAGCCAAGCACAAATCTCAAAATCCTAGCTGTGCCCAATAGAGCAGTTTTTGGGACCTGTCCTGCCCTCATGTCAATTTCAATTTCTCCGACGTATTTCTCGAACCTGGTTGCTAGTGCTCCGAGCGCCTCTACAACTACTGAGATAGCAGTTACACTCTTCATTGCTCACATTCTTGCAGTTTCGTCTTTTAGTAGTCTGTATTTCTCTACTTTTTCCAGTTCTTTGTCATCTACGCTTTCATGCCCAGGTATGGCAATACCTATCAGCCTGGTTTCCTTTTTTCTGGTCTCCGAGAATCGATTAGTGTCACGTTGGACTGTAAAATCCCACAGGATCGTATATTTATTGTTTTCAGTGACGCCCTCTTGTTCATGTTTGTACCATTTCCGTGCTGTGCCCAGACCGTACTTTACACGCAGTCTCCAGTGAATGAACTTAACCACATTTTCGTGTCTCCTTTTGTGGTGCTTTTGGGCCAGCTTGCTACACTCACTCACGATATATGAGATTGTTTCGTTTTTGCTGCCACACTCCTACAAAGGGGCGATTCACTGCCCTTATCCAATTGGAACTTAGTCTAATTAGTTCTCAGAGTTTGTTCCTGGCGCTGCATATCAGTGCCTCAGCGCATCCTTTCAAATTACTATTATTACTATTATTATTATTATTATTGTTGTTGTTGTTGTTGGGTCCTTGGGACCCAACAATAATTGGCACTATCTTCGCCTTCTCCGTTTTCATAGCCGGACTATTTCGTACTTAAGAGGATTGTATATATCTATTTTTTCGCCTTCCTTCTTGACTATTAGTAGGTCAAAGGAGCACGCAACATCAACTTTATAGCATCTCGTCCACTACCACTAGGTCCGTTCTGTTATGCTCTAGCACCTGATCTGTTTGGATTGGGAAATCCCAGAGGATTTTGCAGGCTTGCAGGCCTCCGACTCCACCACTCTCTTCGGTTTGTGTTCATACTACGTTTTGCCTCTCTCTAGCACTCTGTTGTGTACAAGATAGAATTGGCCATTGCCCTTTGTTCCATTTCTGCTGTCTTTTGAGTACTTGCGACTAATAAAGAAATTATCATTCTTCAGTTGTCTTAATTTTTATAACGTGTTTTCACCGACCATAGCTCTTTAGATTATGTAGATATGACGTAGTTTGTTTTGGTTATTGTGTTTTTGTGTTTTCTATTGTATTGAAAACATTCTACGTAATATATGATACGTACAGTGACTAGCAGTGTCATTTTCTGTATACAGTAATCCCTCGCCATATCGCGGTT
>NC_069004.1:17074167-17076105 GCF_001194135.2 Octopus bimaculoides
ATCGCGGTTCACCTATCGCGGTTCACCTATCGCGGTTCACCTTCTCGGTTCACCTTTCGCGGTTTATTGTTTAAGCTTACGTCGTTTATTATTTAAGCTCTGTGGTATTGTCTTGCATTTATGATAAAATAAATATATAAAAAATTATAAAAATAAAAAATATATACTGTTCAGTACTGTTTCTACTTCGCGGATTTTCGCCTATCGCGTGGGGTTTTGGAACGTAACACATGCGATAGTCGAGGGATTACTGTATTGTACATGTTTCTAAGTCCGGGGTCTATGGCTGTGCATTTACCTGCATGCTTATTATTGTGCCTATATCAAAAGGGATTATTATTGTTGTTGTTGTTATCATCATCATCATCATCATCATCATCATTATTATTATTATTATTATTATTAAATATTTATTTATTTTTTAGGTTACCGCTCTCGACTGCAATGTCTACCTTCTCCCGAGAGTATTCGAGGAGTCCTGCCTTACATGAACGAAAGAATGCGCAAGCGGAGATGTTTTGCCGACAAAGAACTTGAAGTAGTGATGTACCAGAGAGAACAAGAAGCTGAAATTGTTGCCAAATCGAAATCTAACGTAGGTGCAGGTGCACTTTCTGCAGTCGGCACTTTACATTTACCTATGGTCAATAACAATCTGCAAAATTATGCAGGAGAACATCAACCTGGGCCACAGCACCAATCACAGCAACAACAACAGCAGCAGCATCAGCAACAACAACAACAACAACAACAACAACAACAACAACAGCAACAACAGCAACAGCAGCAGCAAATTCAGCAGCAGCAACTCCAAACCCCAAAAGAATTCTTAGGAAGAATTTTCCCGGCCTTAAATCCGAACCTCTTAGAACTGGTGTGGCAAGGTTGTGGCGGTAGCTTAGAGCGAGCGATTGAACACCTAGCCACAAGTATCAAGTCAAGTCTGGTGGTTGCTTCTAACAGTGCCAATTTTATGAACTCTGCAGGATATTGTCCTGCCACCCTAAATCAACTAATCCAAACCTACTCCGTCCATTACCCGTTTCACACATCACCTTTCAATTCAGACCACCCGATATATTTTGATCCATCGTTGTCGCCACCATCCCCGATCCTTTCGTCCATCACTAGCGTGCCTTCAGGTAGAATTCCATCCACTTCCCCCTCGTTGACATCAAAGTGTCCGGAAGATGTTTTGTCTCTTTCGTCGTCTACTCTTTCATCTTCATCACCTTCGTTGTCATCAACTATTTCCCCTTCTGTCACTAAAGATAAACTACAATTCCAAAGTGCGCAACAAAAAGTGAATTACCAACTGTTGTCCTTGAATTTGTACACATCCACAAACCAGAAAGATCCAAACGGATTAGAGCAACGCAAAAGTGGTAAAAGCTACAGTGGTTGTGTTCACACATCTACAGAAATTTCTTCCAAACTCAACGACGGAGGACCAGGAAAAAACGTTGAGCACAGTGGTACAAGTAGAATGTCTCCTGGTGAAAATGTGTCCCCTACATGTCAGACACCGCTGGCATTGGTTACAACTATCGGTAAAAATGGTCTCAGCAACATGAGAAAACTTATAACCACGGAAGAGCTGTTGAAAAGAAGATCAGCTTTTCAATGTTTAGTCAGACCATTAAATCGGCCGAAAGCATCAGACATAAACGACAGCTACACAGAAGGAGCAATTAATTCGTTTAAAATGGAATCTCAAACAGAAAGAACTTTTACTACTGAGCGTGCGAAAATCCCGCTTAAGTTCTCTGTAGCTGCATTGATTGGCAAATAAACCAAACTGTTCGATATCCTGACTTGTTTGATATCATACCTCTGCAGCAACCAAAACTGCTATTAATTGAGGCATACAGCAAACAAATGCGTGATCTAAACTGACAATTAAAATACACACACGCACACACACACACACACACACAC